>NC_056732.1:682676924-682976924 GCF_019279795.1 Protopterus annectens | reverse complement strand
AGAGTGGCCCCCAGAGAATACCAATGAATGATAAGCTATTCTGTTTTAACTATTGCAAAGAAGATGGCAAAATAAATTCTTCTACATTGTGGAGGACATTTTGTGATCAAATGCAGAATCTCCACTGTAGCTTATTTATTAATTTACATTTGTTAACCAGGTAGTCCAACTGTTCAAAGCCCCTTTTCAGCGGAGGCCCAGAGAGAAAAGCTTCAGGTTTACATATTAAAAAAATAAAACATTAGAAACATAGCTTGTGGTTCATATAAAAACATAAAGCATTAGAAACATATCATGTGATTACAATTTTTAAATTACACAAAGTCTATTTGAGAAATAAAAAATTTTTCAGAAACATACATAGACATGAACAAAAGCAATAATCAAGTAACATACATATGATATATACAAAAATAGGGGCAGACATTCACATTTGGGCTATATGGTAGAAAAGAGAATGGTTTTAAGAATATACAATTAGAGTGATGAAGTGGTATCATTATCCAGGTGCAGAGCAGGAGCATGACCGGGAGATGGACAGGTATTGTTTGAGTCTGGCTTTAAAGGATTTTAGTTTTTCTACTTATCGTAGTTTTATCAGTATGTTGTTCTACAGTTTAGTGAAATAGCTTGAGTAGGGTGGGTAACCGGCTACAGTTTTTAATATATTAGATATTTGGAGACATTTATTTCCTAAATGCAGTTCCCTTGCAGGTGAGTAATGCTGGATAATGTTGTTTAGAGAAGGACAGTTTTTGGGTTTATTAATTAGGTTGTGTGCAGTAGCTAGCTGTGTAAAGGAGAGATGCTGTGGAAGTTTTTGGTGTCTTTTTTAATGGCCTGAAGAATATGATGCTCAACTTTTAGGTTTTATTCTATACATCATCCAGCAATTTAGTCTGTGATACTATTTCTAGTGTGGTATTATCTTGTGGTATAATGCTAAAGCTTTGTTTATGGATTTGGTAATGTTGGGTTAAGTATAGCATTAACTTGGTTTTCTACACATTTAGGATTAGGTTGAAGATGTGTAACCATGACTCGATGAGAAGAACTCTTGAGTGATCTGCTGGAAGGTATAGTATGTTAGGAGCTGAGCATATAAGGGTAGAGTCATCTGCATATTGTACTATACTGGCAGGAATGGTTCCAATGTGAAGATCATTTATAAAGATGTTAAACAGTAATGGTCCTAGGACTGATCCTTGAGGAACATCAACGGAGATGGAGAGAAATGATGAGTATTTGTTTTATCATTTTACAGCTTCTTGCCTATTTGCTAGGTAGCTCTGAAATGATAAGAGGACTTAGTGATCAAGTCCTATTAAAGAAAGTTTGGTTAATAATTTTTGATGAGAAATTGTATTAAAGTCTTTAGATGGGTTTAAGAAAAGAGACAATCCATTACCTTTATTTCTTATGAAAGTTTATGGTGTTAGTGAAGCCAAGGAGAACAGTGTCTGTGCTATGGTGGGGAAGAAACCATGCTAAGTGATGCCCCTGCACTGGCCCAGTAATCAAGGAGCCTCAATTCTCACCACTGGCAACAGTGAGGGATGTACACAGTGGGAGGATGACAAGTACACAAACAGTAAAATACAATTTACCTTAAGAGTACACAGAGATCACA
Organism: Protopterus annectens; assembly: GCF_019279795.1. Classification (NCBI taxonomy): domain Eukaryota; kingdom Metazoa; phylum Chordata; order Ceratodontiformes; family Protopteridae; genus Protopterus; species Protopterus annectens. The sequence continues at coordinate 682,975,294 of NC_056732.1, read as the reverse complement.
GTCAGTCGGGGGGCTGGTTTCTCCCTCTTTCTCCAGATCTCCGATAAGACTCCCCACTGGCACAGCTAATAGAGTTGAACCCTTAGCTAGGGTTCCAAGCCAAGTCCTCCCAACACACTCTCTGTCCAACCAGTGCTTCATGTCCCTGCCTAAGTAGCTGACACACACACACACACACACACACACACACACACACACACACACACACACACACACACACACACACACACGCATACACACACACACACACACATACATACACACACACACTTTGAGATTTGATTTATACAGAAGCACACACTTGGGGAAAGGCTGGCACAGTTTTACTAGCTATGCCCCCTTCTACCCAGACCATAAGGTAGTTATCACTGCCACCAGAATCCCTTATCAGCTGCTTTAAGACCCTTCCCAAAGGGTGACCAACCCTACTGTATAATGTTACTATTATCCAAATGGTAAGTGTGGCCACTAGCAAGGCTATTTAGGAGTGGCCCGTATAATGCCACCAAATACATATGAAAATATTCTAAGAACTTAAATATGTCTCATAAATATCAGCCACAAAGATAGGTTTTAAATATGTTTAATAATAAATAATAAAGGCACAAGATGATACTCACTCAACACAGTAACTACAGAGTTCAGAATCACAGGAAATATAAAACAACTTTGCAGAACAGTCTCAAATAAATACAGAAAACATCTAAACTAATCTTTACTTTATTCCTATCTATATCTAAGATATATTACTGTACTTATTATTAGCAAGGCAAGTGCAGATGATGATGAGTGGATGTTTCTTGTCCAAGACAAGATACAAAATGCACAGTCTTTCTCTGAGAGAGTTCTTAAATTATTATCAGACATTATTCCTGGGTCAGGTTGGATAACATCACTCTTTGTCACCTGGCTTCAGTTCCCAGGCTAACAGATACTAACCAAATTTTAACATCTCTATGTGAGAAATACATATCTCTCAGAAGTTTGCCAAGAAATGGAAGTCATAAAACAATTAAACACTTTACATTTTAAACATAGTAAATACTTCTCTCCAAGGCAATAGAAAAAACTTCTAGCTCTAGATATCCTGTCTTCTTGCTGCAATGAAACAAACTTTTACAGCATATTGTAAAGCAATTAATTTCAATTTATTTTCTTGAAGTTTTGTAAGTTAATCCTCTATGTTCCAGCAGGGTATGCTGTGGTTACATTCTTGAAGCTCAGTACATAACATACAGTTCTGTATAAATCATATCAATATTCATAAAATGACATAGAATTATATACAAAATTCCAGATAGCTAGGCTGGCAGTGTCACACTAAGTTTGAGAAAAATATTTTTTTCATCCAGACCTCTGTTATTCCCTCAAGTTATTCCTTGAAATCCTGCATTTCCTGAGAAATAAATATGTCATTAAATAAAGTAAGTTTGCTTATTTGGTTGAATAGGATTATTTTGTTTATATTGCTATGGTGTCGTACTATAAAGGTTGGAAGATAACCATTAATTTTATCTTGGCGGCAGCTAGAGGTACTTATGTGGTTTGACTGAGAAAAAAGTTTACAGTGTACTGCAGAATGTTTGTTGCTACTTTTATTGAGTCTAATGTGGAAGTGATAATTTAGTGAAAATATAAAGATGTATACAGTTTATAGGGGAGTCTGAGTTAGAAACTTTCCAAATCTATGTTTAGATCACCCAGAATAATGGTTTCATGGGAAATATTGTGATTTGTTCAACAGAGAAAATCTTCCGAACTTTGGCTGTTTGCTGGGATGTTTCTGTATAAGACTATTATATACATTCTTTTATGCTTATTTTTTTTAAAGTTATATCAGCACATTGGAATTTTCCAAATCTTGGGGTAATACGTGGATGAAAAGTATGGATCAAATTGTTTTTATAGATGATGGTCACCACAGCCCTGTTATATCTTCTGTCAAGCCTAAGGATATTGTAACTGGTGGCAGGATTTCTTCATCTTTCATGTCTTGCTTGAGCCAAGTTTCAGTTACTGTTTGAAAGTTAGGGGAATAAAGGGCATGCATAGAAATCAGACAATTTGTTATGGATACTTTGTGCACTTATGTTTGAGAACAGTAGACTAGATATTTTGTTAAGTAAGGTGAAGGGAAACAAATCTGATAACATGGTGAGCTGAGTTTTGTAGTTCATTCCTACGGCCTGGATTAGAATAAATGTCACCACTAAGATTCAGTGATTTTAGGAAATGATGATTTAAGGACAGCTATTTGAATTTATGCTTATTTATTATGCCAAGATTTGGGGGAATGAAGTTGTAATCCAGGCACCTAATTTTAAACAGGTTTGTGTTTGTTTTTGTATTGAAAGATGTGATGATAGTGCAATTTTGTTGTGAATCGTGTTTGATTCTGGGAAAAATAAAACTTGTTGGAAGTAATGAGAAATAGGATGTAAGGTGACGTAATAGTGACAGGAAGAGAAATAAAGGGCAATAGTAGGATACAAAAGAGAAAAAACTAACAAGTATGGTAAGTTGCAGATGAAACATAAGCCGCAGAATGCACTCTGACTGAGATTTCTATAAAGAGAGGATACATAGCGTAGTAGGGAGGAGAAAGGTTAGTGTTAATTAGAGAATCTGATTGGTTAGCTTGAGTGTTAGGTAACTGATGGGAAGACTTCTGCACAAGATTGAATTTGATTGGCTTATTATCATTATGTGGGTAGAGGTGGATAAGATAAATGTAAAGTAGTTGGGGGTGGAAATTGCGACTGGGGTAATGGAGTGGATTGAGGGTGAATGGAGCAGGAGGGACCTGATCCTGGTGTGTTTCTGAGTATCAAAAACAATGCATGTCAACAACAAGCTGCTAGGTAAGTATTGCCAATCTACTTACAGAGAAAAAACAACAGAACAGTCAGCAGCTATAAATGCCTTGAGTACACTTTTGTCAGAGTTCTGTATGGGAAGGAAAACAGTCAGATGTATGACTAATGGCGAATAGAATATTTTTACCTAGATTAACAGCTTGGGTTGTCAGTATGGGTCAGTCTTCAATGAAGGAATCAGTAACAGTACATTTAAATGCTTAATTTTTCAAAGGAGGACAAGCTATTCTTATCAAGATATGATGGCTTAAACAAACTTGAACTAAATTAACTTATGAAGTATAATTTCTTTTAGCTATAGCACTGGCTGCAAGCTCAGTAGTACAGATAGTTAAACACTTTATCTAGTGGAACTCAAAGGAGTCTGTCTATATATTGTCCACACAGGGGAAAAAAGATGCAGGCTGCAAATCCTCCTAACAGAAGTAAGGTAACTTTATGCAGAACGATGCAGAATGACAGGGAATTGATGACTTTTGTTAGTTTGTGGAAGGGAAAATGCTGCAAGCCTATTAAAGAAATAAAGTTTTGAGGTTTACAAAAATGTATCCAGATGTCTGAGTAAACAAAATTTATTACTTAATTTCAACTTCACAATCTGTCAGATAGGACTTATTTAAACATACTTACTCACAGTTATTAAGTCTGCTTTGAGGTTACAGTGCATGTTCCCTAAAGCACAGATTTGTATAAAGAATCTCACTTATATAGAATATCAGTTTTCTTAGATAGCTGGTATCCTAGAAAAAAATCAAGCTGGTGGAAAGCAATATTAAAGCCTTAAAATTCCAACTGCTGTGTATCATTTAACTGCTAGTAGCATTAATTGTCTTTTACAAACTGTGCTTTGTATAATATAAAAAGCAGGAGCTAACAGTGGTGTTTTTTAGCAGTATTTGTAATAATTGTCCAATTTCCCTACATTCAGCAGTGGGTTGTTAGAAGAGAAGCTGTAATCTAAATTAACATTGCAAAATGCCAGTTCTAATTGCATCACAGTGATTAACTGACTTGCTAGAATTAGTTATATCTTGAATTAAAAAGGAAAATAACGGTAACATTTTAATTAAGTGGATACATATAAATCTACTGTGGCCTTTCCATGAAGCCAAAATATTTGGGCCAGCCTCAGAAGATGAAGAGACAAAGCACAGACAATCAAGGTGATGTTATAATATTCATTAAAAATAATTGTCTTTTTGATAGAAACATATAACAATGACAAATTCAAAATCAGGTGTCATATTATCTAGTCCATCATATGCAGATCTAGCCAGCATTTTATAATGCGAAAAAGAAAAACAAGTTAGGATGTTCCTTTTATCCACAACGCTCATTCCTTGCATAAAGAAATCCTACCCCCTTCATACTGTAAACTTATTTTCATTGTTAACCACATATACAGAAAGACCATCATGAATATTCACACACAAATGTCATACAACTCATATATGTAACACTGGTTTTGTTTAGCTCAGTTTTATATTTGTCAATATTGTAAACATAAATAAATACATATCCACTATGCATAGACTAATATTCTGGGTTATATAGAATACAGCACCTCATTTTTCTCTCAACCTGTCATAATATTCCTTTGTTCAACAGCAGGAGAATCCAATGTCTTTAATTTCTTCATTCCCTTATTATGTAAGAAGTATGGCTATGCACTTCTTGTGAAAAAAATATCAGTGACCTGACCATTTGTGTTGCTTCCTTGCATGCTTTTTTAGTTTTTTTTGTAACCATTTGAGCATATTGACTTGTCATGCTATAGGTGGTGCTTTCTATGTTTAAATATGTAGTTTATTTAAAATAGGCACACTTCTAATCCATTTTAATATGTCACAATCTATTAAATTACATTGTGAATATAATTCTAATAGCCAAAAGTCTGTATTATCTTTATCTGGAAGAGGCATTCTAGTCACCCAATAGGAGGCTTCAGTTACCATGTCTCACATTTTCCTTATAACTGGGCAATCCCATACCATATGTTTATAATCTGTACTTGTAGCATGCTGACAAAATAATTTGAGGGTGGAGTATAGTCATATATCTGTGAGTTTAAACATGGTGAACTGTAACATGGGTAGAATGCTTTTATTATAATAAAAAGTCAACAACTTGCTCCACGTTTTTGAATTCAATGTGGTCCCTAATATAATATCACATTAAAAAAACTTTCTCATATTATTATTTAGTGTAATGTCATGGTCTTTGTGGAAGAAACCTATTTTCAGCACCCCCCCCCCATTATATTTACACATAGAGATAGCTCTGATCTTGAGATAATGTCTTACTAAATCATTTTGAACAGGTTTTGGTATTTGATGTGGATGCAGAATATTCATAACCTGTAAATATTGCCAGCATCTATGACTACAACTTAACATTCACCATCTATGGAATGAATAATCTGAGGTAATCCACCCACAGGGACATGCAGTGATAGAGAGACATGATAGGATTCATTACACGTGTCAGAGGCAGGAAGGACACTGATCTTGAGTAGTATCTTGCATTTATCACCTATGATGCCTAGATACCAAGATAAGATAATTAACTTTAACATTTGGCTAAGTAGTTGGCATCATTCTAAGGGGATTTAGTATGAGCTGGCCTAAGATAATATGGCAGATATGAGTTTCTTTTTCATTACTGATAAATTACACCTCTAAGTGCAGGACTTCTGCATACCTGGCAAAGGTTTCTGCATGGAGAGATTCATACAGTATTATGTTTCTATGAAAACAAAGAATGTTCCTGACAAGGTCAACAAAACTAAGCTGCATGATAAATGGGTGATGACTACCCCAACAGTGCCTTTTCTGAGCAGAGTTCTATAAATAAACAATCTCCGTATTATGTTAATTCGCTAAACTGAAGTAGACCTGTGTTTTCAGAAACACCATCAACTCAGATCAAATTATGTATAGGCCTAACCTTGGAGCTTCTGGAGATCCAAATCACACTTAACAAATCCCATCAATGTCTTCAAAAGATCATGGAAACCACATTAACACCATTGATAGTTTAAATATCAAACCAAATATTTTCTCTTTAGGTTATTTTAATTGCCAAAGTATTGATTGGTGCACTTACATGTCTACTAATGGATATGCTCAGCATTTCATAGACCTTGTGAATATCAATACACTAGAAGAAATTGTAAAACTACCAACAAGAAGCTGCAATATTGTTGACCTGGCCCTTATCAACCTAGCCCCTGCCAGTACTCAATACACATATCCTCATTGCTGGCTAAATTAGATCACTATTCAACTCAGTCATCTTCTCCATCAGACTTACTGGTACCACCACACGATTAAATTACACCATCTTTAGGGACTTCTCCAGGGCAAAAATGCCTCAGCTCGTAGAACAGCTATGCAAAATTCTCAAAAGTCCTCTGCAAATGCACCCAGCAGAGAGGGCTACCACATGTGTCACCAACTTTTATTAGCACCTAAACAGCTGCATTGAAAATTCATTACCTATCTCCCCCAAATATAATGGCAAAATTCAGGAATAAATCTCTCTGGTGGAACTGCAATTTTAATAAATTCTATGAGAAAACATGAAAAATGATGAAAAGATGTAAGAAATCCTCACGACCACACTGGTACAATAAAATGAACCTTACTAAGGCCTTATGTCTAGACAACTCAGATCCAAGAAAAGATGTTAAAAAAAAAAAAAAACAGATCACACTGGTGCATGCCATCAAGCAACATTAAAACACTATTAGGAAAAGTAAAGTACAAGTATAATATTGCTAGAGATATCAAAGGAAATACAAACCTTTTTTCAGCTATATTTAGAAATTAAAGAACAATGTCCAAAAATGCACTGAGTTTAACCATAATAATAATATTACACTTCTTCCCCAAGGATATAGCCAGTATATTAGCAGGAAGATTTAGTGCTACCTTTACCCCAGCTACTCATATGTTTGCTCCAACTATACCTGGAAATTTTCATTCCTCGGCAATACTCTTGGACCAAGTCTTATGTCTGTCAAAGTTTAAAAGTAATACTTCCGTGGGACCACACAACATAATAGGCTGCATTCTCATCAATGGCAACTATGCACCATCCAGGTCTCTACTTAAAGTGCACAGCCTCAGCCTGTACACAGCTATTTTGCCTGATGGCTGTAGAACAACCACTGTGACTTGCACAGCACTGCACATTGCCACACAATTGTGCTCCATAGCCAGATAGATAATTTTGACAATTTTTTCCTTAGATACAGCTGTAGTACATTAGTGTTGTCCTCATCTTTAGTACATCTCTGGTCTAAGAAATATTGCTAGTGAGCTGTGACCTAGTAAATCACCAGCCAAAAACCCATCAGAAATACCCATCTATAGAATACTTCCTAGATCATTCCTGAAAGCACCCTCTTTGTGATAACGGTTCTTCCAACCTAGCATTATGGACAGTTGGACTACCCTTGTTTCTCCTGCCAGCCTTGTTGACATGGGTCTCCTGAGGCAGTGTAGCAACTGCCTCATGTACACTGACAACTCTCTACTAATAACTCACTCTAGTACAGAGTGCAAGACATGTATCTACACCAAGAATCTTGAATCCCTGTTCTCTCGCACTCAAAACAGTAACACTGAAAACGTTGTCAACTTACGCACCACTACTTATGCAAATAGCACCACTACTCATACACATAATATGCATCCAACACATAAATCAACATATGCAGAGGTTCTCTCAAAAAATTTACTGAAACACCAGAGACCTCCAAAAGAAAAGTCTGCTACAATTAACATAATACACACAGCACCCAAGACACATAGCGATGTTAGTATCTCACCTACCAAGCCCTTAAGGCATAACACTCAAACAAACAAATTTACTTGTCATTGAAGACTCCATAGTGAGACACACGGATGTCCCACTCACCAGGTTAGATAAGGAGAAAGTCACGGTCAACTGCATGTCCGGTGCCAGGATTTGTCAGATCACACATGCACTCAGGTCTCTCGGCAACAAGTACCATTGTGGCTCTGTCATAGCGCATGTTGGAGTGAACAACCAGAGACATACCTCACTGGACTATATGAAGAGAGACATGACTGAGCTCTCCGAGTATGTGTCCCAGGCAGGTATGTCCTTAGCTTTGAGCAGCATATTACCCTCACCTAGAATGATGCCACAGTATAAACAAAAAATGATCAATTTCAATAACTGGCCTAGTTTCTGGAGTCATTCAGTGAGGATCCAGTTTCTGTCAGCCTGGGATGACATGGTCAACAAACCTAGCTGCTTTGCCAGAAATGGTTTGCACCTGGTACTACTAGGCTTTCAGCTGCTGGAAAAGGCTCTTGCCTCCCCTATGGTGCCTTTTTTGGGCAAGATCTCAATAACAAAATTGCTGACGTGAAAATTGCAAATTGCCAACCATAACAAAATAAGGGTTATGTTGCTAAATGCTCAGAGCTTAAACCAAAAGCTGCACACCCTGGAAGTGCTTCCATCACTGGAGGATGTAGATGTCTGTGCAGTCACAGAAACCAAGTTCAGGGCTACAGACAGTAACACAGTCTTGCAAGGCTACAATGCCTTCCACACCTTCAGACCACAAAATGAAAGTGTGAAAACCAAAGGAGGTGGTGTTTTTATGTATATTAGAGATAAATTCACCTCCCAACTAGTTAGACTGGACAACTCCATGGAGTTACTCCAAGTTCAGATTACTGTGGGTAAGACCTCTATTCAAGTCACAGCTAGTTATAAATCCCCCGGTATGGTTCCCCTTTATATCATCGATTTCCCATAATGTCGACTCGCTTAACAGTGAGATGACAACATCAAAGGTTCAAAAGAGCGAACTCCTGGAACGGCGAATTTCACCTCCGGCAAAATAACAACTTGGCCACCACTGATGACCTTTGCCCTTTTCTCCACTGTAGTGCAATCTCAGAGTTGGAATATTTAAGTAGGGTGTGTGTGGGGGGCTGTGTGTTTAGTTTATTTTTTATTGTCAGTGGTGGCCAAGTGGTTAGTTTCCCAGATGTGAAATTTGCCTTTCCGGGAGTTCGCTCTTCAGAACTTTCAATGTTGTTGTCTCGCTGTTAAGTGAATCGGTGTTATGGGAAATTGATGATATAAAGTAGAACACCCTCCATGGATCATGATTCCATCCAAATTTTGCCAAACATTTTCATCATGGGGGATTTCAATTATCTCTGCACCAACTGAGAAACCTACTTTAGCCCTAACTCACTAGTGCAAAAGTCCCTTGACTTTGTTAACTCAAATGCCCTACAACGAATTGTTCAAACCCCAACAAGAGGAACAAATATACTAGATTTGGTCTCACTAACATAACTAACAGATGCACCACAGCAACTGTCGACCCTCATTAGTTAACTCTAACCAAAAATCAGTCACCTTCAAACTGACACTAACACCAGAACTTACAAAGGGTGAAGTCAGACTAAAAACCTTCACCAAAGCAAACTATACCCTCTTAGAGGAAGGTATAAATGCATTCCAAGTCCACACCCCCAGCTAGAAGTGGTAACTACAGCAAACTTACACTAAAGTCCTGTACAATCACTTACATAAGTGTATAGACTTGGCTGTTCTAGACAGAATCAAAGCCAGAACCCAAAGTAAAAAAAAAAAAAGGCCACCCTGGTGGACATCTAGCATTAACAAACTTTACAACAAATGCAAAAAGTTTCTGTCTAAAAAAACTAAGGCAAGGCCCCAACAATGGAAAAGCACCCTCCGCAGCCTCAACAGGCAAATAAGACAACATGTCAAATCCTCTAAGGATAATGCTGAGGAAAAACTTAGCAATCATAGCCAAGGATAAACATAAAGCCTTTTACAGCTATGTACATAGTCTAAAAGGTAGAACCCATGCATACGCTGAACTAGCGACTAACGGTATCACACATACTGATCCCACAGAGATAGAAAAGCTGCTAGTGGACAGATCTGGTGAAAAGACCACAAAGATTCCTCACAAGGAAAATTCAAGGTCTTCAGTATCTGCCCTATGTGGATCATCTGAAATCACTGTCACTTTATTCTGTTTCATACAGACTACTGAGAAGCAATCTCTGCCTTGCATACAAGGCAATCTCTGACCCTACTTTATTGGAAATGCTGCATCTCCATAAGTCAAATGGTACACAGTTTACTTGCTCTAAAGACCTTAACCTGGTATGTGACATTAATAGAACCTGCTGGAGGGATAGATTTGTTTCCCAGAGGTTACCACACCTTTAGAACAGACTTCCACTTCATGTCAAACAGAGCACCTCACTGGCCCTCTTCAAACACAATCTGGATGACTGGATGTGCAACCATAAATTCACCCCAAGGGTTCCACCAACATGGGCAATAGGTGCTGATAGTGGAAATAAAGGTAGAACTTGGCTAGGCTTGTAAGGGCCCTAGGGCCATTAGCCTAGTAAATTCCTATGAACCTGAATGAATGATGATATTGCATTAATTTCTCTGTGCCGCTACTGTAAAATGAATGCTGATCCTACATTTGCTGTCAGGGCTTTAGTGCTTCAGTGCTTTGTGTGTTGTCTAAGCTGTAGCAGGCCACTTGTTACAACTGCTACAAATATAGCAAGTGGCTTGCTACAGTTTTCATCAGGTGTGGGAGCACCTTCATTTCTATATATGACAGGACTTTGTTATGGCACAGAGTGAATGAATGGCTAGTTATGGCTCCTCTGGGCAAAGTTCACTGCTCATTCATGGATATTAAACAGCTGCAACAAGGGATGGAATATGCATATACCTGGCACAGAGAAAACAGTCTTGAGCCAAACACAAAAAAGTGCAGCATAGCAGCAATTTTTGATAATCGTGGAAATAATCAGTAGTGATACAGTAAACTTCCAGACACTGGACCCAACACAGTTTGGTTTCGTCTAGGGCAGGTCATGCCGACTCAACCTGGTGGACTTCTTTGAGAAGTTTACCAAAGCAATGGATGAGGGCAAAATGGTTCACACTGCCAACCTTGACCTGGCCAAGGCATTTGACCTAATACCCCACTCCAGCATTCTTGACTCAAGAGGTTAAGATACAAACTCATATGTCACCCAATGGATAGCCAACTGGCTCACAGCAGGACCCAGGAAGTTAGAATTGAGGAGTCCACCTCTACAAAGATGCCAGTCACATGTGGAGTCCTTCAGGGATCAGTCCTTGGACAGCTGCTTTTTGGCATTTACTTCTCTGAAGTAAAGGCCAATGTCAATGGTCTCTGGCTGACTAAATCTGCAGATGATTGCAAATTTGAAGCTGTAATTGAATCCCACATTGCCATACATGTTCTCCAGGAAGGGCTGACACAGACAAACAACTAGTATCAGAGCCATGGACTAAAACTAAATGCCAAGAAATGCATAACAGTATCCTTAGGGAAGTCATCCACCCCTGGCAATTATCATATTGAAAACAGACCCCTTAGAGTTGACCCAGTAGTCAGGGACTTAGGGACACATTTAGACAGTAATCTAGCCTTTGACCATCACATGTCTACAGTAGTGAGGAAATTGTTCTTTGTTATGCAACTTATAAACAAAAGTATGGCAATACATTTCAAGGATGTCATTGTTCCAGTGTATTCAGCATTCATCAGACCTACTGTTGAGTACAATGCCCCCTTTGGTATGTACCTAACCAGCCATAACCAACAACTGGAACGTCCTCAGAGGTTCCTCACTAAAGGAATACAGGTCGTAAGTAAAATGTCCTATGCAGACCTTCTCAAGGCTCTATCCTTGCATTCTGTTGCCTACAGACCTTGGAGAAGAGATCTATGCCTGGCATACAGGGCATTGTCAGACCTCATTCTTATGGACCTCCTGCATATCCAAAAAACAAGCAGCACCAGAATTACCCATTCTAAGGACTTAACCTTGCCTGTGATATAAACAGGACCTGCTGTAGAAAAATGTATGAATCCCAGAGACTACCCTATCTCTGGAACAGGCTCCCTATCCTTGTGAAATAGAGTTCCTCCCTAACCCAATTCAGGTGCAACTTGGACAATTGGATGGGGAACAGGAAATTCATCCCTGGTTTGGCACCTATGTCTCTAATGGACACAGGCAACCTGTAAATGGTTCATCTCCCAGGCCCCTGCTTGTAAATGTTTCCTCTCCTAAATCCCTTGTTTCACTTATCTAGGGTATTAGAACTTGTCAGAGATTTGGGATGTATGTCTAGGCTTAAAAGGTCCTTGTGGTTGTTAGCCTAATGAACACCTATGAACCTAAAAAAGCTTCTGATCTGTCATGTTTTATAAATAATACTCCTTTTCAGATTGATATGGTTATAAGAGATCTGACTACCTATGTGAACAACTTTCTCTCATTCAGTGATCTTGTTTGCACAATAATCAAGAAATCCTTCTATGTGGCTTACTTAATTTCCAAGGAAATTTTCTTAAGTTCAAAACAAGTTATCCCACCAGTGTACCCTTCCTTTATCAGACACATTATCTTCGTTTATTATATAATATACTGAGGTGATGTACATTTTGCATTTCAAACCACCAAAACCCCCAACCTATTTGACCTCTTATTTTTTTGCAAAACCAGTGGCTCTGCAAACGCCCTGACTAGGAAACTAAATCCATTACCCCTTTTTCCCATTTTTGCACATGGGGTCAAGGTGTCACTTTAGCAGTGACAGTCATTTAAAGCTAGGGTTCAAACTGACAGATTGCTAGCCTTGCCATGCTTGTTGGAGTATCTGATCCACCTTCTGCATGTTTTTAGAATGAAACTGGAGTACCCAGTGGAAATCCATATGAATGGAGGGAGGACATGCAGACCCTGCACAGAAAGCACTCTACCTGAGAATCACACCAGGGAACCTCTTGCTGTGCGGTGACAAAACTATCTGCTGCAGCACTGTGCCTCCATTTAACTGTCATTGTGCCTACCATTTAACATTTAACCACTCAGAAACTAAATCTAAACAAACAAATATGGAAGGCTCACTGGAAGGATAGGTTCCTAGTGTTATGTATTCCCAGCCTACTTTATCTATTTTAAGACTAGTCTTGATAATTGAATGGGAAGATAAATTTACATCAGGCTTATCTTGGATTGCCCTTTTCGAGTTGGGAGGTGAAAACATTTAAATGTTTGAAAAGGGTGGCAAGAACTTTTAAATGTGTCCTCTTAAATGTGCATGTCTAGGCATCTTGTAGCCCCAGTGAGATCTTGGGGGGAATTTAATAAAGCCTACAAATATTGTTTTCTGTGTAGACATCGCACCGTGCTGCTTACACAGCAGTGAACATTTTTAGATTCAGTAAGCACTGCTGAGTGGTGTGCATGCACGCACCAACACGGAAATGTCCATGACATGTAGATCACCTCATAAGTAGGTGAATGTTATGAAACAAGGCAGGTACGGTGATCCAGCCAGCAAATAGGCATCTCTTCAGATCCCATGTCAGTGCCTGTAGTGTACATGGAAAAATTCCATGTACAGGAGTGTAAACAGACAAAAGGGGTTGTAAAAATGTAGATGTTTTGACAAAAATGTCATACCACATACACATATGAGTGAAACTATCCTCATGTATGTCAGAAAAATTAAACAAAATAAGTTAAATACATTTTTTTAATAATCTGGCCATGTCTGCACAGTGCACCGCAGTGCACAAACATGCTTCATAGAAAAAAAAAATGGAAAAAGAAATTAATTAGTATGTGACAGAAATGTATTACAGGACTGTGTATGGATTCCCTACAATGGTGCATTGGTGCTGTTGCAAATGTGGTTGGGCTCTCAAGCATGTAGTTTCGAGGCTGTGAGCAAGGATACCTATGCAAATGAGGTGGAGGCACTGAATAGCAGAAGGGAGTAATCATTTCTCCATATCCCCTTTGTGTAGGCTTAGTCCCATACTGCTGTTTACACAGAAGATAGCTGACACAAGGGGGGTGCCTACTGACTTCTAAGCTCATTTCAGCTTAGGTGCACAAGTTTGCATGGCATGCCACCTGGCTGAGTGTGCCCCTACAGGGAGGGGGGGTGTCCACTAACTTCTAAGCTCTGTTTACCTTCTGTGCACATGTTTGTGTGGTGCACTGCCTCACTGAGTGTGTTTAAAAAATGTTTTCAATTAGTTTTAACCCTTATTTAAGCTACAATAGGGCCATTAAATTATGTTAATTATATTGTAGGTAGGTGGAAATCATCATAGTTACCCAATCACACATTCTGCACATCCAACAGAGCTCTATAAAGTATGCATACACCCTACATTCTGATTTTTTCCCAATACTCTGCACCATTGAAATACAGACCTGGGAATTTTAACTGAGAGAATGCTAGGGGGTGCTGCAGGTCTGCTGCACCTGTATGTGATAGATGCTAAGTCAATGTTGCTGCTGCTGCTGCTGCTGACAATAGCCCTAAGCAGAGAAGTAGAAGAGTGTTCAGGCCCAGGGCAACCTTCCAGGAGCTACATGAGCTGGAGATTGTAGAGCACTACAGTGTGTGTGTGTGTGTGTGTGTGTGTGTGTGTGTGTGTGTGTGTGTGTGTGTGTGTGTGTGTGTGTGTGTGTGTGTGTGTGTGTGTGTGTGTGTGTGTGTGTGTGTGTGTGTGTGTGTGTGTGTGTGTGTGTGTGTGTGTGTGTGTGTATATACCCCTGCCAAACAACTGAGAAACCCTCACTGGCTGTCAAACTGCAATGGTTATGCAGTTTTTGGCCCTATAAGTTGTTGCTGGCTTCCAAACTGCCCTCTTCTACAAGGCCGGATGATGTCATCTACCTTCAAACTACCAGCTGCCAGTGTAGCATCTGACTTACACTGTTGCACATTTGATAAGTACTGTGAACTATAGGTTTATAGGTTCATAGGTTGGTACTAGGCTATCAGCCCTAGGGCCTATACAAGCCTAGCCATAACAATTCCCTGGCTATTTCTTCCCACACTATTTACTTCCCTGGACCCCTGGCTAACAGGGCGACTGACGTGATCCCTGGGGTGAATTTTCTTTCTCCCATCCAGTCATCAAGGTTCCTTTTGAAGAGGGCCAAAGAGGTGCTCTGCTTGACATGTATGGGCAGTCTATTCCAGAGTCTGGGGAGTCTCTGGGTCAGGAACCTATCCCTCCAACATGTTTTGTTCAGTGTGATGATAAGGTTTAGATCCCTGGACCGTGTGGCTCTGAGGGTTTGGGATTTCTTTAAGTGTAGCATGTCCAACAGCTCTGGGTTTGACATGGCCTTGTATGTTAAGCAGAGATCGCCTCGGAGTAGACAATATGCGAAAGAGTATAGCTGGAGTTTTTTAAGGCGGTCAGCATAGGGCATCTGCTTTAGGCCTGTGATTCTTTTAGTGAGGTATTTCTGTGGCCTTTCCAGTTGTTGCAGATGTCTTGAGAGGTACATACCAAATGGGGCATTGTATTCTATAATGGGTCTAATGAGGGATGAGTACAGTGGGACAATGACCTTTTTTCTGGATGAAAAGCCTTTAGTGATGTGGTATGCCACATAGAAGGATTTCCTGACTGTTGTGGCAGTGTGGTTATTGAAGGTGAGACCACTGTCCACCTGTGTCCCTAAGTCTCTTATCACACTTTTGGTGTTTAATGTACTGCCACCTATGTGGTAATTCACAGGTATATGTTTTTTCCCAAAGGGGATAACTATACATTTCTTGGCATTGAGATTGAGCCCATGGCTCTGGCACAAGCATCTGTTTCTGTAAGGCCCTTTTGTAGAGTATCGACATAATTTGGGGATTCAATAATGGCTCCCAGTTTGCAGTCATCTGCAAACTTTGTTAGCCAGAGTCCCTTAGTGTTGGCCTGTACTTCAGAGAAGTAGATGTCAAACAAGAGAGGTCCAAGGACTGAACCCTGAGGTACTCCACTTGTCACTTGTCTGGAGCTGGATTTGAAGTCAGCTACTTTTACAGTGTGGGTTCTGTCAGTAAGCCAGTTGGCAACCCATCGAGTGACATAGGGATTAATGCCCAGCTTAGTAAGTTTACCTATGATTCCAGAGTGGGGGATGGTGTCAAAGGCCTTGGCGAGGTCCGGATAGGCTGTGTGGACTGCCTTACCCTCATCCACGGTTCTGTAGGCTGATTCAAAGAAGTCAATCAGGTTCAGGAGACAATATCGGCCCTTCATGAATCCAAACTGGGTGAGGTCCAGTGTTTTAAGGTTGCCAATGTCTTTGTTTATAAGTTCCATGATAATACTTTCCATGGCCTTGCAGATCAGGCTTGTCAGACTGATGGGGCGGTAGTACCTGGGATCCAAGGTGGATCCCCCCATGTGGAGTGGGATAACTGTAGCTGTGCACCACACAGTGGGCATGAAGCCTGAAGTGAGGGTATGATTAAACATGACACTTAGGTGAGGTGCCTGTTCATTTTGTAGTTCATGTAGTACACAGCTCGGGATGTCATCTGGTTCCATGGATGCTGTATTCTTAGCTTTGCACAGTGTGTTTTTTACCTGTGTGGCCGTTATTACCAGAATTTGGCAATCTTCTGGTATTGAGATGGGCCATTTAGGGGGTGAGAGGGGGGTGAAGTTGGCACTGAATCGATCTGCCAGGAAATTGGCAAATTTATTTCATTTATTTTTACAGCACAACAATGCACAAACACTAATAGATATCTGGTAAAAGCAATACTGTCTCGCAATGAAAATAGACTTGGCATTAAAACTTGTCTGCCCTTGAAACTTACATTAATTGAAACAGCATTGAAACCTACACCATATCCAAAGAAAATGCATCTGGCCAGTGGTGGATAAAGATTACCTTTGGGCTATTTTCAAATCATTGGCCCCTTACACACATAACAAGAAACATACATGTGTTCTTTTCTTTGATGCACCTTCCTGACTTTATTAAATTATATTCATTGTATAATACAGCACACTTGTTAGACAGAATGCATTTTAAATTTATTATTTAAACATTTTTCCAGTAGACTGTATTGTAGGCAATGAAACAAAATGCATGAACCAATAATGCCAAAACTGCCCAGTTCAGAACATTTTCCATCATACAAGCCTACTTTCACACCCACACTATAAACAGAATGACAGCAGTGTAAGCCACAGGCATCTTGCACAACTTCTCACACATTTTCAATTTCATTTTTTTTTTTTGGTGGGGGGGGGCAAAGGGTCAAAAACCAGGGACACATTTTAAACATTGCTTGTATAATTTTGTAAAGTTGCTAGAATAAAATGTTGTGTTACCAACATGAATTTCATTACTACGTCTTAAACCCAGGACCCTATACACTACAGTTAGAGCAACATACCACTATGCTAAATCAGTAGCTCCCTAAACAATAGGAAGACTGAAACTTACTGGCTATCATTTAGTGAATTAATTTCTCACTTCTCACCACAGTTCTCAACATCTTAGCACAAAAAACCTGGACAAACAAAGCCAATAATGGGGGTATACAAATTTAGTTCTCACTATAGCTCTCAACTCTTAGCACAAAAACCCTGTGGAATACAAATTCAGTTCTCACTATCGCTCTCAACTCTTAACAGAAAAAACCTGGGGAATACAAATTCAGTTGTCACTATAGCTCTCAACTCTTAGCAGAAAATACCTGGGGGAATACAAATTCCACTTCTCACTATAGCTCTCAACTCATAGCACAAAAAACCTAGGCAAAGCTCACAAGTGGTGGTGGCTAGGGACTTTAGGCTCGTTTTACCCTGTACTGAAGGTACAGGGTTTGAGCCTGAGTACCTTTAGCCCCCAGCTATATTGAATGGGGGGCATTTACACACACACACACACACACATGTACACACACCTTAAGCCAGTTACCTTACTTCAAATAATAGTTCTTCATAAAGCTTCGCTTGCATAACTGTTAGCTCTCTCCATAAAGCACTCGCATTTGTGGCCAGTGTTGATTCCATATAGCTCTGCTTGCATTCTCTCACATATAATCCATAAAATCCTGTTCCTGCTCGTATATAATCCATAAAGCTCTGTTCCTGTTCCCACTCGCATTTGCGGCCAGCCAGAAATGATGTCTGCAGGATGTGAGCTCCTTCAACTCGATTCTGACTGGCTGGTTGCCCTGATGGTGCTGATGTCATCGCGCACATGATGATGTCAATACCAACAGCGTGAAAATTGAAAAACAAAAGGGAAAAAATTGGAAATTAAGGGGTGCCACTCGGGAATTGTGACGCCCCTTCATCTGGACCCCAGAACACAGTAAAAACTGAGTAATTTGATATGGTTGGGAGGTATGGACCATAGTAACAGCTAAAGGGAGTAGTTATTTTACTGTGGAAGAGAAAACTCAGATAGACAGGGAAATAATTAATTGAAGAAGTAACTAGCTAGCAGAAAGCTGAAGCAGTATACACCTTGATATTTAAAATTTATTTATATTAGTAGAGGGTTGTAAACTTGAGGAACATAATTTAATTATTCATTTTCTTAGCCAAGAAAAGAATATTTATGACCCATACAAGGGCTTTCTTTACTTTTTAAACGTAATAATTACATTTGAGATGACTGGCCAATTTAGCTTGATTTGTTCATATGTTGTCAGTGGTCAGAAATTAACTTTCAAAAGAACAAACTTTCTTTCACTTTTATAAAAGACAGACCACTGCTGCTTAAAGCATTTACTGTCAAGTTTTCAGAGCACAGAATAGTTAACCATATCATGTATCCATGCACAGGATTGACACATTCTTAACTATCATGCACAAATACCACCCTTTCTTACTCAGAGTAACCTACATGTATATGTCAAAGAAACAGCAAAGGTTCCAAGCACGGCGTAGTTCAAAATATTTAATGGGTACAAAAAATATACAGGGTAAGCACTTTCACGGACCAAAGCTCCGCTTCATCAGACCATAATAAAGCATGTCAGCAGTTACTCAACATTTAAACCTGTTTCATCCAATACAAATCAAGTTGAGAGCGATGTAACAATTGGCATTAATTAATACAAATGTACAAAAAAACATATATCTATCTATATATATATATATATATATATATATATATATATATATATATGGGTCTACTTTCACAGACCGAAGTGCCACGTCACCGACACCCGGAAGACCGAGACGGAATGACCGAACAGGTAGGTTACCGAAAACGCGATATCCTGACGGCTGAGAGACCGACAACGGCAGCGTGTGAGCACGATACGGTAAGTGTGCGAAAGTGAAAGATGTAGTATTGGGGAGCGGACAGGTAAGTGTACGATAGTGAGGGATTTTAGGATAGGGTGTGGGAAAGGTGAGTGTGCGGTGGTGTCGGACTAAGGGTTCCGGTGAGGTAAGTGTGTGGAAGTGACGTAGAGCAGTGTAGGGTAGTTTTAAGTGTGTCAGGGTTAGAATGCGGGTGGAGTGAGTGTGTGATAGTGACAGGCTGAATGTTTTAGGGTGGGTTAAGTGAGTTAGGGTTAGGGTGCAGGTAGGGTAAGTGTGCGGTAGTGACGGTGTTGAGGTTTAGGGGTGGGTTAAGTGAGTTAGGGTTAGGGTGCAGGTAGGGTGAGTGTGCGATAGTGACGGTGTTGAGGTTTAGGGGTGTGTTAAGTGAGTTAGGGTTAGGGTGCGGGTTGGGTAAGTGTGCAGTAGTGTCGGACGTTAGGGTTAGGGTTTAGGTTAAGGTTAGTGGATATGTTGTTGTGTGCAATGTGTAGTTGGCGTTTTTTGTGTCGGTGTTGTGGTGTTCGGTATGTTGAGTTGTTGGTGTGGTGTGTTTTCGGTTGTTTGGGGTCGATAACATGTGTGTCGGCGATTCGTACGTTCGGTCTATGAAAGTAGACCCATATATATATATATATATATATATATATATATATATATATATATATATATATATATAAAACTTGCAGTTACTGATATACTTGTTCTGATAGATGAGAATAAATATAACCATCTCGTTCATAAAAAAGCATGCTTACATATTTGGTTAAAAACTCAAACATCCTAATAAAAAACCTTAATAAAAAGTGTTTGACTATAAAACATCTGATTCAGCTTATTTAAAACCTACTAATGCTTTAATGGTCTAGCTCTTAAAAATGGTTTAAGCGAAACTCTGCTGTTTAAACCAGGATACCTGTCAGCTTGTAGTTTTAGTATCCACTTCTGCTCAACAGATTCAGTTCTATTGTTGAGGTCTCCCCCTCTAACATTGACATGTAAAGTTTCTACAACATAAAACTTAAACCTATGCTCACAGCCTTCCTTCATCACATGCATAGCTAGGGCATTGGACTCTTAAGAGTTCCTGATGTCATGAAGATACACTAAAATCCTATCTTTGAAGGGTCTGTTCATTTTGCCAATATAATATGCATAGCATGTCATACAAAAACTAAAATACATTAGATTCTTGGTATGGCAATCACCATAAAAATCAATATTAATAACAAAACCTAGCTGTGGGTGTGTAAAATTACCTCCTGAATAGATATACGCACAAGCTGTACATCTTCTACATGTGAACGTGCCCACTCTTTCTGACTGCACATGAGTGTTATGTTTCAGGGGTCTATAACATAGTTGTTTCTTCAAAGATCTATTATTTCTAAACGTAAAATCTGGTTTATTATTGATAACACCTCGTAACTCAAGTACTGTTAATAAAATGTCCCAATTTGTCTTAATGACATCACATACCATATTAATATTGCTGGCAAATGTCAAAGGCATTCTCAGTTTAGTGCCAACAGTATTATTTGTGGATCCACCATCATCCATCAGATTAGAAGTCTGACCAACCTCTGTCCTAGAGTCAGTGCTAAAGAATGGTCTACACCTACCCATCCTCTCCTTCGAGATTTCAGAAATCTGTGTGTCTATGGTGTCACACTTGTAACCCCTACTCAAGAACTCTTCTTTCAATGAAGCTAGGGCAATGTTCAAGTCAGTTTCTTTATTGTGAAGATGCATAATACGATAAACTTGCCCCTTAAGGACATTCAATTTTGTATGGTTCGGATGCATACTGTTGTTGTGCAGGATACTGATTTTTTCTAACACTTTTCCTGTAAACACTGGTAGTGACAGTGTCTAGCATATTCCTGTTGATCTGCACATCTAAAAGTCTATCTTGGTAGCTGAATATTTATGAGTAAACTTTAGAAAATCATTCGTTCTATTAATGTACTGAATAAACTCCAACAGTAAATGCTCCGTCCCTTTCCAAAGCAAAAAAAACCATAGTCCACAAACCGTACATACCAACCAACTGAGGAGCTGTATCTGTCATTTGTAAGTACATGTTGTGTCTCTCATCCTACCAGAGCCAGGTTGGCGTAGCTGTTTGCACAAGCTGTGCCCATAGCTACGCCAACCTTCTGCAAGTAATGTACTTCATTGAAAATGAACACATTGTTCTCCAGAATGATTTCCAAAAGACTGCAAATCAGTCTGCCCTTGTCATTAGATACATTGTGTGTGTGTGTAATAGAGACCTAACACTCTCTATTCCCCATTCATTGGGTATCACGGTAAAGAGTGAAGCAATGTCTAGTGTAACAAAGAAACACGTACCATTAATATTACCAAGTTGGCTAGACAGCTGAGCAAGGAAATCTTTCGTATCCTTTAAAACAGTTTCACACTTATTCAAAACAGTACGTAGAATTTTCTCCACAAAAGTAGACAACGGTTCTGTAAGCCAGCCCCTGCTGGACACAATAGGTCTCATAGGTGGTTTATAAAGATTTTTGTGTATCATGGGTAGCCCATATAGCATAGGGGTGATGGGAATGTTGACTTTAAAATACTCAAACAATGGCTCTGTTATTAAACCAGTAATCAATAGATCAAATATTAAAAACTCAACTTTCTCTATAACACCTGTCAAAGTATATAACGGTATGGGAACATAGGTGTCTGTGTCTGTTAATAATTCCATCATCAATGAGATATACAAACATTTGTCCAGCACAACTATGGCTTCCCCTTTATCAGCTGGTCTTACTTCAACACTATTTAAACATTTCAACTCAGATAAAGCCTGCCTCTCATCAACAGTCAAGTTAAAAAAACAATCATTCTGTCTAAAAATGTTTGTCTCAGTTGCCTCTCACAGACCTCTGTAAACAAATCAATAGTAGAGTTGGGAGGGGGTACAAATACACTAGGTTTCTTAAAAACACTATCATTACAAACAGCATCCTTGAACATTGTTTTCAAAGTTAAAGTCCTGCCAAACATGTGTAAATCTTGTAGGACATCAGTGAAAACTGCTGACTGTGCTGGTACAAAAGTCAAGCCTCTATTCAGAACTGCAGTCTGTGTCTCAGTTAACACAATGGATGAAATGGTGTATACTAAACCTGTTTGGTTCTTTTCACTGTCCTTGCTGTGTCTTCCTCGCTCTGAATCCATCTTATCCTGGGATTCTGAAACCGATTCCTCAATCTCCCTCGTATTTTTAGTGGTTCTTTCAGTAAAAAAGAATTGGAACCACCTGCTGAATCAGTCAACGTCATTGCTTGAGCTGCTAATACCGGTAAAGGTGAAGCATCACGTGCTCCACTTAAAACTTTTGGTTTTACAGGAGTACTACTCTTAGGGATGACTGTATAGCTGTTACTAGCAGCATCCATACTGTCAACTTCAAGTCCATTGAGACTTGGCCGAGTCAAAGAAGTTTTGGATAGCTCCGGTTGCTTCTATGCAACTGCTGTCTGAGGCTCAGTGTAACATGTGCGCTCTGAATGCCTCCCACTTCCTGTTTGGTTTGAAAATGCTGCATTCTGTGATGGACTGTCTCTAGACCAAGAAAAGACATCACCCCTTTCAAAATCTAGTTTACCTCTCTGAATTTTCCTGATTTTAACATTGGACAGCCTCTTGTCATAAGAAGAGATGTTATCAAATAAACTGTCCATCTTATCAGTTAGAACATCCACTGGGTATGTTTCATATATTTTATTTTGTAGTGCTTCTATCTGTTGACATAAATCCACCTCTTTTAGTCTGAAAAACTCAATCAACAGCTCCATATATTTAGCACTACATTCCAAATTCAGCACTTGCCAGCATCTCAATAGTTCAGGATATGTAAATCCATATGTTGGCATTGTTAAGACTCTCAGCCCTCTAGGTACAATCTGAAGGTTTAGAGAAGCCTCTAAATGATTCCTCTGCCACTGCAAGCGTTTATACTTGTATAATGCATTCTCAAGCAAATTATAGTATAAAAGGCTTCTCTAATGCTGGCATTTGGCATAGGATAGTTGGTAGTCAAATTGATAGCTCCATTCAATAAAGGGTTGCTGCGTTCCTCTAGCAAAGCACTCAATCAGTGTTGAGTGGGTCTCTCTCTCAAAACATTCATAGAATTCTCAGATATGAAACTGTTGCCTTCAGCCATGCTCAAAAGTGAGTAAAAACCAAAATACAACTGCAAACAAACCTCACTTTCAACACAGGAACCAACTGTGAAAACATAGTAAATGTCAAAGAAACAGCAAATGTTGCAAGCACGGCTTAGTTCAAAATATTTAATGGGTACAAAAAATACACAGGGTAAGCACTTTCACGGACCAAAGCTCCGCTTCATCAGACCATAATAAAGCATGTCAGCAGTTACTCAACATTTAAACCTGTTTCATCCAATACAAATCAAGTTTGAAAGTGATGTAATAATTGGCATTCATTAATACAAATGTACAAAGACACACACACACACACACACACACACACACACACACACACACACACACATATATATATATATATATATATATATATATATATATATATATATAAAACTTTTAGTTACTGATATGCTTGGACTGATAGACGAGAATAAATATAACCATCTCGTTCATAAAAAAGCATGCTTACATATTTGGTTAAAGACTCAAACATCCTAATAAAAAAACTTAATAAAAAGTGTTTGACAACAAAACATCTGATTCAACTTACTTAAAACCTACTAATGCTTCAATGGTCTAGCTCTTAAACATGGTTTAAGCAAAACTCTGCTGTTTAAACCAGGATACCTGTCAGCTTGTAGTTTTAGTATCTACTTCTGCTCAACAGATTCAGTTCTATTGTTGAGGTCTCCCCCTCTAACATTGACATGTAAAGTTTCTACAACAAAAAACTTAAACCTATGTTCACAGCCTTCCTTCATCACATGCATAGCTAGGGCACTGGACTCTTTAGAGTTCCTGATGTCACGAAGATGCTCTAAAATCCTGTCTTTGAAGAGTTTGTTCTTACTCAGAGTAACCTACATGTATATTAACTAAACTTTTTTGAGATGAAGGATTGTTTCCAATGCTCAGAGCAGACTGGCTAGTGTACTAATAAAAGTCATTCATCTTCTCTTTCACCCAATACAACTGACACATTCATTGATTTTTTTTTTCTTTTGTTTAAACGTCATGACTATTTATGTGTGGCACCTAAGTAACATATGACAATGAATCTCCTAAGACTGCATCTGACTCCAAAATAAGTCTAATATTCAAGAAATGTTGTTGTCTAATTCTCAAAGCTGTTCCATACAGAAATTCATACAGTATTATGTTGCCATGGAAACAAGGAATGTTCCTGACAGTGCAACAAAATTAAACTGCATGATAAATGGGTGATGGCTGCAGACATTCAACCATTTTACGTTAGTGTCTCTGATAGATTTGCTTTGCAAACACATACACATATGCTTGTGTGTGTGTGCACCTTTATGAGCTGATTAGGTATGTAGCCAGATAAAGAGGCAGACAGATAGATTATACTGCTAATCGGAAAAATTATTCTCTAAAGTTAAAGAGTGATCTTTTCACCTACAGACAAAACAAATTGTCAGCAGAAACTTGCAACATTTTTCAAAAATAGTGAAGATGCCCCTAATCTTGCTGATATTTTCTATTCCTATGCATTTCAGACAGATAGTTTTTTTTAAGAAGAATGTTTTTTTTTCCTTTAAGAACACATCAACAAAAAATTAAAACAGAAAACAATCCAATAATCCAAACTGCAAAATATTGTAAGAGCACACTGTTCATAAACAAACTCACCTGTATTACATTTCCTGATGTTTGTTTGTGTCTTTTGGCTTTTCCCGGTTAGGGGTCGCCACAGCGGAACTCCGGTCCCTGATGAGCTATGAAAATATTTACCAGTTACAACATCGTTACCACTGTCTATTTTCTGCTCAAATTAACCAGCATATTTTCTAATAGTCATGATTACCAGTGCCTATTTTCTGTTCAGATTAACTGGAATATTTCTAATAATTATGACTATTTAGATCTCCTCTGAAAGATTTGTGTTGCCTTTATTCTAGCTAGAAACATATGTTTATTACATAATGCTATTGTCATATAATAAAAGGACTACATCTATAATTGTTACTTTTTTACAAATTCACTTAGCATGTATTCACAGTCCATGGCAAGGACTGTTCAGACATTCAAAGTCTGTCAAAAGGAAAGAACCTGGGAAGTTGGATTCAGTGAACCGAGATAACACTAAGAACACTTTTCTGGAATTCTTTGTAAAATTGTTCCTCTAGTAAATGTGATCTACTCTTACTGATATAGAACAAAGACTGATAAAGAAATGCAATGCAGTTGCACTTTTCACAGAGCATAGTACAGAAAAATAAAAGGCAAGAACATTATTAATTTGCTTGTCTCTTAGAGAATCAACACTCTTCAACTTAAGGAATAGTTACTAAAATAAAAATGCTCTTAATTTAAGGAGCAGGTACTGGTGACTTCCTTTCCTGATGGTCTTCCCACATCAAAGAACAACACAGTGTAGCAAATATTTGCAACTGGGAATACAGTCTGTATAGACTGCTACTTTAAATTTTTCCAGGTAACATTTGATCTCTGTGTGCTCTACTGTCATAAACCTTTCATTTGTAAAATCATGCCAGAAAAAGAAAGAAAGGGAACACTCCACCTTTTATTATATTGAAGTTGAATGCTTTCATCCGGGTACACTGGAATTCATGAAAAGGAATACGTAGATTAAATCACCTTATTTTATACAGCTCAACAAGTCACATGCAATACTAATTAGGCTAATAAGTTCATTAATAAAAAAAATAAAATGCCATATAATTTTTTCACACAAAACCGTGACAAATGTTGAGATTACATCAGGTTATAAAACATATACATCCAAACATTATTCCTAGGTACCCTGTAGAAAACATTAAAATCAATCCTATATACCAATAAAATCTCCTTAACACTAAATATACTACATAACATAAGCTGCCTTTAGCCTCAAAATACTGCTTAGGGACACTTGTTCATTAAATCCAGGGGCCTCAGTGGCATTATATCTAATTTGTCATTTGAGATCTTTATATTCTAAAAATTAATAGGGAGGTCTGCCCTTGGGATCAAGATCAACATTTTCTATAGCAAAAAATTTAAAATGGTGATTGGGGTGTTTTTTGATGTGCTTGCATAGGGTATTCCTTTCATATAGGGTCTGGATAACATATGTTGATATATTCTGTTTCTTAAAACCCTTTTTGTTTTTCCTATATAGTGCCATTCACATAGCTGACATAGGGCAATGTAAACAATACTTTTGGTAAAACAATAATATTTGTATGTGGGCTTAATGATTCCAAAGTTCTTTACTCTAAAACTATCTCCATCTAAGATGTATTTACACTGAGAACAATGTCCACATTTTGCCATACATCCCTTGTCACTGACAGGGTTTGACCTCTCTAAACGCTTTTGAAGCTGATGTATTTTTTTGCAAACAATCCTGGGTTTTTCACCTGCTATTCTAAGATAATATTGGTCTATTTTAAATAAATTTCAATGTCTCTGAATTATATCTTGAATGTTATAAAAATGGAGGCTTAAGGCAAGGATTAAGGCTCTCTGAAGACTCATTACTTTCAGAAAAGGGCTGGTCCATAGTGGTTATACCTGTCCCTAATAATGATGTAGATAATCCTGATTCACTTTTCTTCATTACCTCCAAAAAGATCCCCTGGACAAATAGCTCTGGATACACTCTCCTAGCGAGCATCTCTTAAAGTTTTCCGCACTCTTCATAAAGCATATGGTCCTCAGATACCATCCTAGCCAACCTCATGCATTGTCCTTTCCCAAAGACTTTTTTTGTTGAAGGGGATGCCAGCCATCAAAATGTAATAAAGAGTTCGAATAGGTTGGCTTTCTGTACAAGGATAATTGAAACTGGTGGACACAGCTGTTCATAAATATACTCACATCTAAATAGTTCACTTTATCCATGTTGACTTCCATGGTGAACTTTAAAAAATGAGTAGATGAATTTAAAAACTGATAATTCTTCCACCTTTTCAGGACTATCTTTCCAGAAAATAATAATGTCACCCAAATAATGCCTGTATAGGGCCCAACAGTTGTTATATTCAGAGGGGAAATCAATGTTTCCTATTAGGCTATTACAACGTTGGCAAAACTGGGGGCAGAAGTGGCCTGCATAGCTACCCCCTAGGTCTACTTAAATAACTGGTTTTCAAAAATCAAATAATTACTGTTAAGCACTCTTCCCATACGTGTCTTGATGGTGAGAACTTTGATATGTCCCATATTGGTATCATCACAAAGAAATTCATAAAACCATTCTAAGCCTTCTTGGTCGGGATCACTGAAAATAAATCTCATACATCAATGTTGACCATTATTAATTGATCAGTGTAGAATTTGTTGGACACCTTGGATAAAAAAATACCATGAGTCTTTATATAAGTATGGACACTTGCCCAACACACCTTCCATCTAGTGATCTATGATGAATTTTGCAATGGGGAAGGTTTTAGATACCTTAGCATTGACTATATGGTGTAGGGGAGGGTCATCTCAACTTTTGTGAATTTTTGGGATTCCAAATATAGTTGGAATTCTAGGGTGGGTTACTTTAAAAAATTATATTCATCAATGGTAATTTGGTTATTCAACAATAGCTCCTCTAATAATAAGTCGATGTTATGTTAGGCTATGTTCAACTCTTTTTTTGATACCTCCTCATATGTGTCAGTGTAGAACATCTTATTAATGAAGTCATTAATGTCCATGACCACAATTCCTCCACCCTTATCAGGTTTCATAGCTCTAATTTGCATGTCAGAAGTAATGTCCCATAAAAGTTGTAATTCTCTAGTAGATATATTAGAATCCCTGTTATAATCTTTATGACTCCTTACCAAATTCCTTAAGTCCCAGTCACACTTTTTTTCGTATGTGTTAACAATGGGATGTGTAGGGGGATTAAAAATGCTAGGTCTTCTCATATTCAGAATAGAATAGGCACTATTTAAGTCGGGGTTATCCCTAAAGAAGAATCCAAAGTTTAATTTTTGTCCCAAAAAGTTTCAACTGAATGATGGTGTCTGCAATATTTGCTTTCTGGGTCAGGACAAAGGTTAGTCCTTTTTCAAAAAGGTCTGCCCATTCAATACATATTATTGCATGGCTAAAATTATAGACTTTAAAATCCCCCTTGGAGTTGTGTACTGCTGTATTATTCCCACCAGACGTGTCTAATTGAATCACTTTCTCCCTCTTCCCCTCCCCTCCCCTCTGTGAAGAGGCATCATTTTGAAATCTGCAATTCCCCCTCCCTGAAGTCCTCTACCTCTGATTCATTAACCTCTGGAATATCCTCAGAGGGGGGACTTCTAAAGGGTGAGTTTCATCCGAATGGTCTTGTTCATTTTCATTTCTATGTGAATAATCATTTATCTCATTGCCATCACCAGTAAAGTCACTGTAACCCTGTTGTTGATTTATTGAAGGGGGAACAGGATAGGCCTGTCCATTTTCATAATCTCTTTGGCCTCTCAACAACTTTTTCTGTTTCTTAACTTTCAGTTCAGTAATGTTCTTGAATACATTGGTAAACACAGCTCTATATTTATTGAGCTTATTGTCAAATAACAAATCAACCTGAATACTATTGTCTAATCTGATAAAATCTCTATTCAGGTTACACATTTTCCTATAATTATTGTTAATTAAAATAGTTAAAAGTTTGCAACTGTGTTTATTAAATAGTACTAGTAACTCACAGTGCAGTGGAGAGTCCTTGGTTAAACCAGTTGGATATGTCCATGTTCGCAGTCCTTTTGGGATTTGTTCCTGCCACAAACACTCTTTTAGATACCAATACTTTCATTTGTCATAATACCCTAAAAATGAAAGCATTGGTAGCTGTTATAATGGGGCTATATTATAACACCGAAGAGGCATTTAAGTGAATGCCTCTTCATCAACATGTAAAAACCGATTGCACTAAAGGGCGAACGGTCAAAACAGCAAATTCTTTACACACACACACACACACCCACACACACACACACACACACACACACACACACACACACACACACACACACACACACACACTTAGAAACATAACTATGTGGGGGGCTTCACCCCCCACCCCCCCAATGTGGGAGGCTCTTCCCCCCCACACACCCCTAACTAAATATACCAACTCTGAGATCGAACTACAGTGGAGTAAAGGGCAACACTTTATAGTTGGCCAACTACATCTTTGCCCTGTAAAGTATTCATCAGATCGCTTAAATGCGTTTCGATGAATACTTGTTGCTCATTTGGTGTTTGATATTACAACATTTCGACATTGTAATATAGACCTGTTATAATCTGTTTACAACAAAATAAAAAGGTTATTTTGACTTCATAGTTTGACACATGGAAACATCTATCTGTTGATTGCAGATAGTGAGTGGCAAGCTAGGCAATGGAGATATAAAACTGTTAAAGTAGAAAACAAATATTTTCCTAGCCCTCGGTGGCTGTGTTTTTAATGTTGTTTTATGGGTTTTAACATGGCTAGTGCTGAGAGTCTCATCTAATGTTTATACCAATCATTTTCATCTCAGATTGTCAAGAGCTGTAGTAACTTCTATTCTGTTGTGTCACAGATACTGACATATACCATGCAGATATCTTTAATAACTGATCAGTACTGGCATCATCCATAATGTGCTGAAAGGAGACTTCCCTGTCCAATGTGTATTGCCATAATTAGAGGAGCATTATTAAGAATAAATATAACTTTATGAATGTATTTCCAAATGGATTTCTATGAAATGGGACAGAGTTATTAAATAATTATTCTTGTTTTTTTGGCTTTTGTGTCAAGTTAAGTGAGTCAGGAACAAATCCTCAAGTGTGATGCCCCTACACTGGCCCAGTAAACAAGGAGCCTCAATCCTCACCACTAGCACTAGTGAGGGACATGCACATTAGGAGGATGACAAGTATACACACACTAAAGTACAATTTCGCTTAAGAGCACACAGAGATCACAATCAGTACGGGGGTGGTTGCTCCCTCTTTCTCCATATCCCCAATAAGACTCTCCACTGGCACAGCTATATTGTTAAGATCTCAGCCAAGTGGTCAATCCAAAACCTCCAGCACCCTCTCTGTCCAACCAGTGCTTTTGTCCCTGCCTAAGAAGCTGACATACACACACAGACTTTGAGATTTGATTTATATACAAACACATAGGCGCTGCTGGGGAAGGCTGGCACAAGTTCACTAGCTATGGCCCCTTCTGCCCAGACTATAAGGTAGTATCGGCTACCACCAACCACTCTTATCAGCTACTATAAGGCCCTTTCCAAAGGGTGACCGATTCTACTGTGTAATGTTACTATTATCCAAATAGTGTGACCAAGACTTTTAAGGCTATTTAAGAGTGGCCTATATAGTGCCACCAAATACATATGCAAGTACTTTAAGAACTAAATATCTCTAAACAAACCAGCCACAATTAAAAGGTTTAACTATATTTAATAATAAATAAAAGAACAAGACAATACTCAATAACTCAGCACAGTGACAACAGAGTTCTGAGTCACAGGAAATATTTTAAAACACCTTTGCAGGACACACTCAAATAAATAAAGAAAGCAGATAAATGGATATTCACTATATTCCTATCTATATCTAAAAGAAATCACTTTAATCTAGTTACTTACTATTAGCAAGATAAGTGCTGATGAGAGAATGTTGTCAGATCCAAATACAAATACAAAATGCAAAGACTTTCTCTGAGAGATAGTTCTTAAATTAATAACAACACATTACTGCTGGGTCAACTGGATGATATCACTATTTGTCACATGCCTTCAGTTCTCAGGCTAACAGAAACTTAAAATTTAGCACCTCTGTGTCAAAAATACCTATCTCAGAAGTTTGCCTAGAACTGGAAGTCTTAAAACAGTTAAACAATCTTACATTTGAAATCTGTAATTATTTCTGTTTACAGACAATAGATAGGCCTTCTAGCTGTAGACATTCTGTCTCTTTTAGTGGAAACACAATCATAAAAGAATTCACTTATTTTCTTAGAGTTTGCAAATTAACTCTATTCTTTTCCAGTAGGGTACACTATGGTTACTTTCTTGAAGCTCAGTACAGAACATACAGTTCAAGACACACGTCTGCACCAGTAGTTTAATATACACATAACATAGAATTTTCTTACATTTGTAAAACGAGCATATAAGTCATATTAATATTCACAAATGACATAGAATTATTTACAAAATTCCAGCTAGCTGGGCTGGCAGCCTCACAACCCCCCCCCCCGCCAAAAAAAAAAACCCAAGCTAGTTTTTAACTTTCCTTTGAGAAACATTGCTTGAGAGGGTTGAGCCTATCTGGGACTGCCTTACCCCATTCCCTGTCTTGAGAGCCCATCTGTATTGGCATTGCTAACCCCACTGTGGTGCTGCACTGTCTTATCATATGCTTGCAACCCTAGGCTCCACCTTAGTAATTTGGCATTTTGCTGGTTGGCTCGATGTAGCCATGTTAAGGGATTGTGGTCTGTAACTACAGTGAATTTCCTTCCTTCCATACAGGTAAGGCTGAAGTTTCTGCAGTGCCCACAGTATGGCCAGGCACTTATTTTCTACAGCTGCATAGCATTCCTCCCTGGTTAGGAGCCTATGACTATGATAAACCACTGGGTGCTCGTCTCACTCTGAAGAAATCTGGCTAAGTTCAGCCCCTACCCCATGGTTTGAAGAAGCATCCACCTGCACAACAAATTCTTTGCTGTAATCTGGACTGGCTAACACAGGGGGTCCTTCCAAAAGCTTCTGGAATGCCTGCTCACATGCTGGGGTCCAGGCTACTTTATTTGGCCTCTTTTTCCTTGTCAGGTCTTGAGGGGGAGCAGCTATGGTACTATAACTTGGGGTAAACTTTCTGTAGTACCCTGCTGTCCCTAAAAATGCCCTCATCTGATTTTTGTAACAGGGGCAGGCCATGCCTGACTGGCTTCCACTTTGGCAGGTTCTGGCCTGATTTTACCACTCTCCACTCTGTGTCCTAGTAGGAGATCCCTTCCATATCCACCTGACATTTGCTAGGCTTAATGGTTAACACTGCCCTCTATAGTCTGCCCAGCACCTCCCTGACATGCTGAAGGAGCTCTTGCCAGGAATGGCTGTAGATGACAATATCATCTAGGTAAGCAAGGAGAAAAACTCCTGTGCCTACTAGGATACAATCTACCAGCCTCTGGAAAGTCACTGGGGCATTTGTCATCCCAAAGGGCATCTTTGTGAACTCATATAAGCCAAAAGGAGTCACAAAGGCTGACCTCTCTCTAGCACTGGAAATCAAGGGCACCTGCCAGTAGCCCTTGGTAAGATCAATGGTAGTAAGATACTTAGCCCCACCCAGCTACTGTAGAGCTTCATCTGTCCTAGGCATGGGTTAAGTATCTGACTCTGTGTGACTATTTAATTTCCTGTAGTCCACACAAAACCTGGTGCTGCCATCCGTCTTTGGCCAGCACCACTGGGGAGGCCCAGGGAATGCTGGACTCCTGAATTACCCTTAGTTCCAACATTTCCTGTATCCCCTCCACCAGAGTCTGTTTGACTCTCTCAGGGACACTATAAGGGGCCTGCTTAATAGGCCTTTGGGGTCCTGCATCCACGTGGTGCTGCACCAGGTGGGTGCACCCTGGTTTTCCAGTGAACATGCCCCCAAACTCCAGTAACACTGCTCGGAGTTCTTGAACCTGGGTAGGGGATAGCTGCTGGGACATTGCTACCCTTTCCACTGAGATGTCAGTCCAAGCTTCACTGAGCAGATCAATCACCAGATCCCCCGCAGACTCCTCCTGCAATCCACTGCAAATACTCAGCAAAAGGCCCTCCCTATCATGGTAAGGTTTCATCATGTTAACATGGTACAATTTGTGCCCCTGCCTCCTGCCTAGCAGTTCTGCCATGTAGTTAACATCACTGATCTTCCTTACCACCTTGTAGAGTCCCTACCAAACTGCCTGATGCTTCTTGTGTCTGACAGGAATGAGAACCATTACCTGCTGCCTACAACATACTTTCTAGCTCAGGCATTCTGCTGTTGGGCATCGGCCAGATTCTCCTGGGCCAAGCCCATGAGTTCCCTGAGCCTTTTCCTGAGGTTTAGGACATATGCCATAACAAATTCCTTGCGGGATTCACACTCCCCCTCCCATTCATCCTGAATTAAATCTAGAGGTCCCCTCACCCTATGCCCATACAACAACTCAAAGGGTGAAAAACCTGTGGATTCTTGGGGAACCTCTCTTTAAGCAAACAACAGATGGGGGAAATATTTGTCCCACTCCCTCTTAAACTGGTCTGCAAATGCATGTGACATCATCTTGAGTGTAGAGTTTAGCCTCTCAACACGATCATTAGTCTAGGAATGGTAGGGGGTTAGGCGCTTCACCCCACAGTGCTTCCACAGACAAGCCAGCAGGTCTGACATGAAATTGGCACTTCTGTCAGTCAGTATTTCTTTTGGGAAACCTACCCTGCTGAAAATCTCTAACAAATCATTTACCATATTTTCTGCCTCAATGGAGGACAAAGCCACTGCTTTGGGGTATCTGGTAACATAATCTACTACCACTAGAATATATTATTTCCTTGTGGAACTTGGGGTAATCAGAGGCCCCACAATATCCATAGCTACACTCTGAAATGGCTCCTCAATCACAGGCAAAGGCATCAAAGGAGCTTTCACCTTGTCTCCTGCCTTGCATATCTTTTGGCACTGCTCACAGGTCCTGCAGTACTCTGTTACATCTCTAGAAATCCCAGGCCAATAAAAGTTCTGCATAATATGTCTCTTTTATTCCCATGTATCCTGCAAAAGTAATATCATGGGCTATGGCTAGAAGTGCCAGATGGTAGGCTCTGGGTACTATGAACTGCTGTATTCTCTCACCTTCTAGCCCTCTCTTAGGGGTCCACTCTCTGTACAGTAACCCTTTGTCCAGTATACAAATTTCCATTTCCCTTGAGAATCAGGTGCTTCACTAGTTACCTCCCTCAGGCCTTGTAATGTAGGGTCTGAGAGCTGAGCCTGTCTCAACTCTCTCTTGGTAACCCTTCCCAGCTCCCCTTCCACAGGAAGTCTGGTATTCTCTGATAGCGGTGCCTCACTGTCAGCCTAGGTACTATTACTCATCTCTGCCCTTGCAGTCACTCTATCCAAGGGAGCATCAGAACCCACAAGCAGCTGTGGCTCACCTTCAGTCTCACTGCTATAGGGTAGCTCTCTCCCTGAAGTTACCACCTCACCAGTTCTGGTTGCAAGTGTGCAGTCTCTCTGTGTCTCCCACAGACTACTAAATCCACATACTTGTCTCCAAGCCTGACTGCATATAACTGCATGCACACATGGTAGTGCATTATCAAAATAATTTCCTATCAAGACATCTGCAGGGATATCCTCAAACACACCTACTTGTTGGCTTCATTTTCCTCCCTCCCAGTCAAGGTGAACCCTAGCCAAAGGTATTTGGAATGGGTTCCCTCCAAAAGATCTGACTGGAGTAGACTGCCCAAGCAAGTAGTGCTCCTCTGTAACCATTGCAGCCTTCACAATGGTTAGGTCAGAGGCTGTGTCTCTCTTAGCCATGGCCTCTTTCCCATTCACTAAAATAGGATATAACCTTTTGTGGTAGTTTGGTACCCTTGTTGTCTCGAGACAACCTACTGTTGCATTTTGTCATTTCCACTTACTGGCTCTCCCACCTTTTGTTCCCCACCTTGCCTCTGTGGACATCTATATGATACATGGCCCCACTGGTTGCATTTAAAACATTTATACATTGGTCCTGGATGTGTACCATGACTAGTGGCTTCCCATGTTACTGGCGGACTCTGTTGGGGCAGACTGGGCTGCCCACCATGGGTTCCCTTAGACCCATGAGCAGCACTTGGTGTCCTTTTCCTGTGCAGTAATGCCCTGTTTGCTAGGTATAGGACTCCCTTCTTCCCCAAATCATCTGCAGTAGTGCATTGTCTAACAGCTAACAAGATTCTCATGTCCTCAGGCAAAGTGCTAAGGGCTTGTTCCCTCACCAAAAGGTTTGCCAGCCCTTCAAAAGTTGTGATCTGACATCCACTCACCCACCTATGAAAATAAGTGGTTAGTTCAGAAATATATTCACACACACTTTCATCTGTCTTGTGTCTGTGTTCATGAAACTGTTTCCTATAAGCTTCAGTTGTTAACTTAAAAATTCCTAGCAAACAGTTCTTTACAACATTATAATTTAAACAATCAGTGTGAGATAGTTTGGAAAGAACAGTTACAGCTTTACCATAGAGTAGGGGGTCAGGATCTGTACCCAGAGCCTTTGGTCAACATTATACTGTTTACATACCCTCTCAAACATATGAATGAAACTATCAAAATTATCCCCCTCTGTAAATTGTGGAAGAAATTTACTGACCTTTGTTGCCTCTGGTGTTCAGTTACTCCCTTCCCCATTACCTCCATGACTCTAGAGAAGAGTCAGCATCTCCTTTTCATGTTGCCTCTGCCTCTGCTTCTCCTCAGCTTCCAGATTTTTCAGTCACTCTGCTGGTTCTATTTCCAAATGCTTGGCCTCTAGGTCAAATCTATTTATCTACAGACAGAGTTTTAAGTCCTCTGTGGAAAGGTTGAGCTGTCCATTTTTCGAGAGTTATACATCTCCAAGGCCAGTCTGATTGGCAGCGGAATAGTTATAGTTGATTATGAAGATTATGTTTCTTA
Organism: Protopterus annectens; assembly: GCF_019279795.1. NCBI lineage: Eukaryota > Metazoa > Chordata > Ceratodontiformes > Protopteridae > Protopterus > Protopterus annectens. The sequence goes on along the minus strand of NC_056732.1, from coordinate 682,939,322 downwards.
CATGAATGCTATGTTAGAGGGAGATACATACAGGCAAGTAAGTAGGAACGAGATACACATAGCATATAAAAGAATTGATAATACATTATTTGACATGCTGTTCCAAGGTGAGGTAGATGAAGAAGAGTGGCAATTTTTGCAGAATGAATATCCAGTTATAAGTGGTATTTTCGGCATCCCCAAAATACATAAAGGTCTGGATAACCTACAATTCAGACCTATAGTGGATGGTAAACGCAGCAAGACACATTTCATTAGTCAATTTTTAGATTTTCATTTAAAACCAGGTATTGAGTATTTTTCTCACATACTCAAGGATTCTTGGGACTTTTTGAGTAAAATTAAGGCCATATAAATTCATGATGGAGACACATTTATTACATTGGATGTGTGCAACCTTTTTACTGTTATACCCCATGATAGCGGGTTAGAATGGTTAGAGGAGCAATTGGATTATACTAATCTATATGATCAAAACAAAGTTGACGTTATAGTCAAACTTATGGAAATTGTTCTGAAAAATAATTTTATATTTTTTGAGGGGGCACACTATAAACAAGTTAGTGGAGTAGCTATGGGTGCAGCGTGTGCACCCAATTTCGCTAACTTTGTTTTGACATATTGGGAATTGAATTATGTGTTTAACTCAGACCTTTTTACTAATAATGTTAAATTTTATGGTCGTTTTTTAGATGACTTAATCATCATATGGAAAGGCGAGCAAGCAGTACTTAATACTTTTTTAGATTATATTAATAGTAGCGTGTGGTTTTTAAATTTCACACATGTTATTAGTCAGGATAGTATTAGTTACTTGGACATAAAATTAACTTATGACAAAATTAAACAGAAGCTTGTATCTAATATATACAGGAAGTCCACCTTCTCAAATTCTTATTTACATTTTGATAGTTGGCACCCTCACCATCAGAAAAAGGCCGTAGTAAAAGGCCAGATGGTGAGGGCAGCAAGAATCGTTAGTGAGGAGGTGGACTTTAAACAAGAATTAGATTATATTATTTTATTATTCTTGAATAGAGGGTATCCTAGAGATTTTTGTAGGAACATTGCAAATGAAGTGATAGGTAAGAGATGCAATGGAGTTTATAAGGCCTTATTGAATAGTAATGGTGAAGTACTCACTAATGGCTCAAAGGAACAATGTGTTGATTTGAGGAAATATATATGTAACAATATTCCATTGTACATTACTACATTTAATGATACATCTTCCAGAATCAGGAATATTGTCAACAAAAATTGGAATTTGATAAGTGCCGATAGGACTATGGGAGAAATATTCAAAGGACAAGTTACTTTTGTATTCAGGAAAGATACATCCTTCAAGGATCTGTTTGAAAGTCTGAATGTGAAAATTAGTAATGTTTCACATAAACCTTCGGGTAATTTTAAATGCGGTAGGTGTTCAACATGTAAATACTTGATAAATACTGGTACAAATGTGATAGTAAACAAACATAACATTAGAATCAGTCAACATATTAATTGTTACACCACCAACGTAGTTTATATTGCAGTTTGTCAACAATGTGAAGGGTTTTATGTTGGCAAAACTAGTAGGCATTTAAGAGATAGGATCAAAGAGCATTTATTGGATATTAAAACAAAAATCAACGAATGCTTTAGCTAGACATATAAACCAATGTGGAAATCATTGTTTTAAGTTTTTTGGTGTATCACACCAACTTTTAGACCCACAGGGTAAGACTACTAAATATAATTTAGATGTCTTAGAATTGCGGATGCAGATAATTCTAAATGCTCATCAATACCCTGGACTTAATGAATACATTAGCATTAAGCCCATCTTAAGGTTAAAAAATATTAAGGGTCATTAATTCATTAAGTTGACTACTTACACTGCAATAAGTGTTGATTTTTTATTATTATATAACATACACACAGAATTTTTAAGATAGCACATTTGCATAATATATTTATAATTAATTAATTTATTTATTTATTTAAGTATAGGTGTATTTATAGTGAGCCTAAGTTATAATTATTTATGCATCATTTTTAGGCAGAGAGTTTTTATATACATATATATATATATATTAACAATAAGTATTGTATATATATAATTTTAACAACAACACATACCCACGGATTCACCTCACGGTTTTAGGGTATACTACGACAAACTAACAACCTTCTATTTATTACTGTTTATTAATTATTCCTTATACATTTGGATGACAGACCCTCATATCCCCATAAAATTAAAATTAAAATTAAAATTAAAATTAAAATCAATTTAATCTATAAATTGTATTGATATAATGTATGTATATGTGGTATATGATTAGTAATGGGTGACAATTGTACATAATATAGAGAGCAAATATATATATAACTTTATTATCATTTAATTCATCTTAGGATTTATTTTTTTAACAAAATAATATGTACGGTATTCACATATTATACATTTATACATTTATACAAGTTGTACAAGTACATAGGCAATTGCTAGACACATCATTTGTATATGTTTTTGCTGCCTTTAAATCATGGGAATATAAAATCTATATTACTTGCTGTTTTTTTCAAGGTTTCCTTTAAGAAATAGTTCAGAACTTGTTAATGGGCACTTAATTGGAAAATTGGTACCATTCATTGTTGGTTTGGTAGATATTTAAAGAAGTTCCACATCACATTTGGTTGTTCTGAAGAAGTTCGTTACACGAACGAAACCTAGGTCGACGTTGTTTTATTTGTGTTTTCAATAAACCTGTTTTTACGTTTATGGACCTTGGATATTATTGTTTTTGAACCTTGGCAGCAACATAGGAGATTTTTCAACACTTCTACCTCGGCTGTTGTGCCTTCTATCCCCTTTTATTCATTTGAAGGTATTGGTTCTTGGTTTTTATTGTCACAGTGATGGAGGAAGAAGGTGATGCGGTCGAAGTGGGGGTGTTGCTTAAAGAAATGAACGAGCAGTTGAAATTGCATACAGCGTTAATCCATCAACTTATGACTAATTCCCATGCTAACACGGAACCCACTGACAGTTTAGGGTTGCCGCTTACTCAACCAACACCTGTGCCAGTGAATCCAGCATCAGGTTATCAGGTTAACAGTGGCAATAGACAGCATGGTGATATGATGCCACGAACGGAGCAAGTAGAATTAGTTTGTGTTGATTCGTGGAAGACAAATCAATACTCATTCAATTCCAAGCATACTCCCACGAGTAAATCTAACAATGTCATAGAGGGGAATATGAGAGAGTGGTTACGTTCCTTTGAAGTAAAAATGTTCAAACTTAAAAGAACTCAAATGGAGAACGGGTACTTACGCAAAAATATTGAATTGGGGTTAGTACCCAAAGGGTTAAGACTGTGGAGATACCCAAATGGTAGTGAACAAGATCCGGATATGCTCAAAGACTTGCATGGACTATTTAACAAAACAGGCTTAGCCCTAATGGAAATCATGATCACTTATAATGATAAAAAGATTGATGCACTCATGGCAGAATTGGACACTTTAAATAATTATATTAGTCAGGATCTTCTTTTCGACCAATATTATACCAACTATGTCAACATCATTAAAGAGGTAGAACATAGTTGTAACGTTATCTACGATAAAAAGCAAAATAAAATTAAAAGGGACATAAAGGTGTATTCATCTGGTTTGGTTTATCCCAAATCCAAACCCATACAACGTGGTTACAACGATGGTAGGTCGGATGGGGGTATTAACCGTATGGACGTGCTGGATGACATCACTTCCCCTCTTCAGTCGGAAGTTGACAGGTATCGGCAATATGGTAGTCCGGGAGAACGAGAAGGACTCAGAAGATCAAAACGGCTAAGGGGGCAACGCCAATTCGAAGATGACGAGGAATATGAATATACAGGGACAAGACCCAAAAGAGACTATGATAAAAATAAGAAAGTTAATTTCCAACAACCGCAAAAAAACGCATGGGGGGCGCGCAAGTAGCCGCTGGCGTCCAACACTTGGAGGTACTTGGTAAGCAGCATTTTTTACCGTCATCATCTAATAACAAGATTTTGTCCTTTAATGAAAAACAAACGGTTAATTTGTTGCCTAGTGGTGATGGAGTAACTTTAATGTTATCAGATTGCTTGCAAAAGGCTCATTCACAAGTTACGGAGATAGACAGTATTTCCTTTCATTATACATCAGAAGCCTTGCAAGTTTGTACGGACAGTGACAATAATACGATCTGCTCACACCACGGGGGCAGTTGCGACACATTAAGCGATACAACACCATGTACTGACATTGGTCAGCGGCTATTTAGTGACACCATCACCTTGCAAAATAATGACTCAGACATATGTGCGCATTATGAGTGTGAAGTAGTTAGTACAGATACCATTAATTCAAGGATTGGTTTGATTTCAAATGAACATGAACAGCAACAGCGAACAGAGGAAAATATGATTTCAAATTTAAGTGATAACAATAATATAAATGTAAGTGTTATAGACAATGTTTTTGGTAGAGTATGTACAGTCAGTGATGATGTATTATGTGATTTATCAATATATTCATACGATGGATTATTAGATAATGCTGACATTAATAATTTAAATGTTAGCAACAATACAGCTACAACTTATAACAATGTAGATATGGTGTGTGTGGATAATGGGGGTATACAAGAGAATTTCATAGGTCAACTTGTACAAGATAGGGAATGCAGGTTGTTTTTTAAACCCAAAATCGTGACGAATACCAAAGGGGATTTTAAACTATATAATTACACAAATCAGGTTTTTGACAATGAATGTGTCGATCTGTTTTCAAAAGGCTTTAGTTTTGTACCGTGTAGGATGGGGAATTTGGTTAATACAATATTGGATTTGAAATTATTCACCCGGAAATTGAATTTAAAGGTATTGTATCAGAGTAGCACCTGGGATAGGGGTGAGATGGGTGCAAACAAACTATCCAAGCCTAGTATTTACAATCCACCCATGCATGAAAAGGTTGCCTTCTTTGAGAAAGCAACTGAAAATGATTTTAGGGATGCCTTTACCAATTATAATAGAAAATGTAATAGTAATAAGAATTTAACTGTAGAAGAAGAGGTCATTTTAAACAGGATATTATCGACCAAAAGTATTAGAATTATGAAACCCGATAAGGGCAGCGGAATAGTTATAGTTGATTATGAAGATTATGTTTCTTACATGAATGCTATGTTAGAGGGAGATACATACAGGCAAGTAAGTAGGAACGAGATACACATAGCATATAAAAGAATTGATAATACATTATTTGACATGCTGTTCCAAGGTGAGGTAGATGAAGAAGAGTGGCAATTTTTGCAGAATGAATATCCAGTTATAAGTGGTATTTTCGGCATCCCCAAAATACATAAAGGTCTGGATAACCTACAATTCAGACCTATAGTGGATGGTAAACGCAGCAAGACACATTTCATTAGTCAATTTTTAGATTTTCATTTAAAACCAGGTATTGAGTATTTTTCTCACATACTCAAGGATTCTTGGGACTTTTTGAGTAAAATTAAGGCCATAGAAATTCATGATGGAGACACATTTATTACATTGGATGTGTGCAACCTTTTTACTGTTATACCCCATGATAGCGGGTTAGAATGGTTAGAGGAGCAATTGTATTATACTAATCTATATGATCAAAACAAAGTTAACGTTATAGTCAAACTTATGGAAATTGTTCTGAAAAATAATTTTATATTTTTTGAGGGGGCACACTATAAACAAGTTAGTGGAGTAGCTATGGGTGCAGCGTGTGCACCCAATTTCGCTAACTTTGTTTTGACATATTGGGAATTGAATTATGTGTTTAACTCAGACCTTTTTACTAATAATGTTAAATTTTATGGTCGTTTTTTAGATGACTTAATCATCATATGGAAAGGTGAGCAAGCAGTACTCAATACTTTTTTAGATTATATTAATAGTAGCGTGTGGTTTTTAAATTTCACACATGTTATTAGTCAGGATAGTATTAGTTACTTGGACATAAAATTAACTTATGACAAAATTAAACAGAAGCTTGTATCTAATATATACAGGAAGTCCACCTTCTCAAATTCTTATTTACATTTTGATAGTTGGCACCCTCACCATCAGAAAAAGGCCGTAGTAAAAGGCCAGATGGTGAGGGCAGCAAGAATCGTTAGTGAGGAGGTGGACTTTAAACAAGAATTAGATTATATTATTTTATTATTCTTGAATAGAGGGTATCCTAGAGATTTTTGTAGGGGCATTGCAAATGAAGTGATAGGTAAGAGATGCAATGGAGTTTATAAGGCCTTATTGAATAGTAATGGTGAAGTACTCACTAATGGCTCAAAGGAACAATGTGTTGATTTGAGGAAATATATATGTAACAATATTCCATTGTACATTACTACATTTAATGATACATCTTCCAGAATCAGGAATATTGTCAACAAAAATTGGAATTTGATAAGTGCCGATAGGACTATGGGAGAAATATTCAAAGGACAAGTTACTTTTGTATTCAGGAAAGATACATCCTTCAAGGATCTGTTTGAAAGTCTGAATGTCAAAATTAGTAATGTTTCACATAAACCTTCGGGTAATTTTAAATGCGGTAGGTGTTCAACATGTAAATACTTGATAAATACTGGTACAAATGTGATAGTAAACAAACATAACATTAGAATCAGTCAACATATTAATTGTTACACCACCAACGTAGTTTATATTGCAGTTTGTCAACAATGTGAAGGGTTTTATGTTGGCAAAACTAGTAGGCATTTAAGAGATAGGATCAAAGAGCATTTATTGGATATTAAAAACAAAAAATCAACGAATGCTTTAGCTAGACATATAAACCAATGTGGAAATCATTGTTTTAAGTTTTTTGGTGTATCACACCAACTTTTAGACCCACAGGGTAAGACTACTAAATATAATTTAGATGTCTTAGAATTGCGGATGCAGATAATTCTAAATGCTCATCAATACCCTGGACTTAATGAATACATTAGCATTAAGCCCATCTTAAGGTTAAAAAATATTAAGGGTCATTAATTCATTAAGTTGACTACTTACACTGCAATAAGTGTTGATTTTTTATTATTATATAACATACACACAGAATTTTTAAGATAGCACATTTGCATAATATATTTATAATTTATTTATTTATTTATTTATTTAAGTATAGGTGTATTTATAGTGAGCTTAAGTTATAATTATTTATGCATCATTTTTAGGCAGAGAGTTTTTATATACATATATATATATTAACAATAAGTATTGTATATATATAATTTTAACAACAACACATACCCACGGATTCACCTCACGGTTTTAGGGTATACTACGACAAACTAACAACCTTCTATTTATTACTGTTTATTAATTATTCCTTATACATTTGGATGACAGACCCTCATATCCCCATAAAATTAAAATTAAAATTAAAATTAAAATTAAAATCAATTTAATCTATAAATTGTATTGATATAATGTATGTATATGTGGTATATGATTAGTAATGGGTGACAATTGTACATAATATAGAGAGCAAATATATATATAACTTTATTATCATTTAATTCATCTTAGGATTTATTATTTTAACAAAATAATATGTACGGTATTCACATATTATACATTTATACATTTATACAAGTTGTACAAGTACATAGGCAATTGCTAGACACATCATTTGTATATGTTTTTGCTGCCTTTAAATCATGGGAATATAAAATCTATATTACTTGCTGTTTTTTTCAAGGTTTCCTTTAAGAAATAGTTCAGAACTTGTTAATGGGCAATTAATTGGAAAATTGGTACCATTCATTGTTGGTTTGGTAGATATTTAAAGAAGTTCCACATCACATTTGGTTGTTCTGAAGAAGTTCGTTACACGAACGAAACCTAGGTCGACGTTGTTTTATTTGTGTTTTCAATAAACCTGTTTTTACGTTTATGGACCTTGGATATTATTGTTTTTGAACCTTGGCAGCAACATAGGAGATTTTTCAACACTTCTACCTCGGCTGTTGTGCCTTCTATCCCATTTTATTCATTTGAAGGTATTGGTTCTTGGTTTTTATTGCCAGTCTGATTGTCCTCCTGGTTGCTATTCTGTGATGCAGCTGTGACTAAAGCTGCAATTATGTCTGCTTTAGTCAGGTTGGCATGCACCAGTCCTTCAAGCCTGGCACATCTCAGTCAACTGTCTCCTTGTCAGCTTGCCATACTCCTCTGCTGACACGCTTGCCTGCTATCATTGACTAACTAAGCTTATAAAAAAATAAAACTATTGTTTTATGAACTTTGAATGTTCACTGAGTGGCTGATTTAGAGTACAAAAATACATTCAGTGACCACTGTACACAGCTACAGGAATTCAATATCCACACCACTACAAGCCACGTAATATGTGATGTGGCTAACTCACTACTCTCACCCAATTAATATGTAATGTGTCTATCCCACCACTGCTAAACAATATGTGATGCCCCTGCACTGTACCAGTAATCAAGGAAACTCAATCCTCACCACTAGAAGCACCCAGTGAGGGATGTGCACATTGGGAGGATGACAAGTACACACACAGTAAAGTACAATTTCCCTTAAGAGCACACAGAGTTCACAATCAGTCTAGGGTTGGTTTCTCCCTCTTACTCCAGATCCCCAATAAGACTCCCCACTGGCACAGCTAAAGGGTTACGATCTCAGCCGAGTGGTCAAGCCAAAACACTCCAGCAACCTCTCTGTCCAACCAGTGTTTCATATCCCTGCCGAAGTAGCTGACACACACACACACACATACACACACACACACACACACACACACACACACACACACACACACACACACACACACACACACACACACACACACACACACTTTGAGATTTGATTTATATACAAACACACAGACACTCTTGGGGAAGGCTAGCAAAGGTTCACTAACTATGCCCCCTTCTGCACAGACTATAAGGTAGTACCAGCTGCCACCAACCACTCTTATCAGCTACTATAAGGCCCTTCCCAAAGGGTGACCAATTCTACAGTGTAATGTTACTATTATCCAAATGGTAAGTGGACCAAGACTTTTAAGACTATTTAGGAGTGGCCTATACAGCGGCACCAAATACATATGAAGTACTTTAAGAGGTTAAATATCTCTAAACAAACCAGCCACAATTAAAATGTTTAAATATATTTAATAATAAATAATAAAAGAACAAGACAACACTCAATAACTCAGCACAGTGACAACAGAGTTCAGAATCACAGGAAATATTTTAAAACAAGATTGCAGGACAGACTCAAATAAATACAGAAACATCTAACCTAATCTTCACTAGATTTCTATCTATATCTAAAATAAATCACTGTAATCTAGTCACTTAATATTAGCAAGACAAGTGCTGATGAGAGGATGTTGTCAGATCCAAAGACAAATACAAAATGCAAAGACTTTCTCTGAGAGATAGTACTTAAATTAATAACAGCATATTACTGCTGGGTCAACTGGATTACATCACTATTTCATAGGTAGGTACTAGGCTATCGGCCCTAGGGCCCATACAAGCCTAGCCAAAAAATGTACCCTGGCTTTCGCCACACAAGAAAATTATTTTCCTGTGCCCCTGTCGAGCAGAGCCACAGAAGTGATCCCCAGGGTGAATTTCCCATTTCCTTATTTGTCACATGTCTTCTGTTTTCAGCCTAACAGAAACTTAAAACTTAGCACCTCTGTGTCAAAAAAAAAAAAAACATCTCTCGGAAGTTTGCCTAGAACTGGAAGTCATAAAACAGTTAAACACTTTTACATTTGAAACCTGTAATTATTTCAGTTTCCAGACAATATAAAGGACTTCTAGCTGTAGACATTCTGTCTCCTTTAGTAAAAACACAATCATAAAACAATTCACTTACTTTCTTAGAGTTTGCAAGTTAACTCTGTTCTTTTCCAGTAGGGTACACTGTGGTTGCATCCTTGAAGCTCAGTACAGAACATACAGTTCAACACACTTCTGCACCAGTAGTTTAATATACACATAACATAGTTTTCTTACATTTGTAAGACAAGAATATAAATCGTATTAATATTCACAAATGACATTGAATTATTTACAAAATTTCAGCTAGCTGGGATGGCAGCTTCACATGTTTCGACTGATATCAAGCTATCAGTCTCCTGACAAACTGAACATGTGAAATCTAACGGGTCACATCATCTAGAAGGTATAATCTTGGGTATACCTGCCTGCACAAAACAAAACAAATACTGGATTGCTAGAGAACATTTTTTCTCAAAGTATAGAAAGGGAATCAGTTCACCAGAAATAGTCACAGCACTGCAATCATTTTTTTTCCATATTTCTGAAACTACTGTCAGATCTTAAATATAAGAAATCCTATGTTCTTTTTTCTCTACCGCTCATGCCCAGTGTAGAGCATCCATTAATTTGAGAATACAGTTCATATTCCTTATAAACAAAATTAAGGCCAGAAGAATTATTTTTGCTTGTTTAAGTTCTGGAAAATTAATATCGAGATAAGTCCTGAAGAGAATTATTTAAGTTTGCTAAGTGGAAAACTCCATCTAGGCATAAATCATTTTCAGTTGAGACCTGGGAAAAATATTTCAAAATATAAGGCAAAAAAGAGGATATTCTGTTATATATATATTTTGTGAGTCTTAACTACAGAGATCAACTATATATGTTTAGGCATGTGTATATGTATGGGTATGCATAGTATGGTTCCACATTTTGTGGTCAAATTATTGTTTTTTTAAAAGTGTGTAGAAAATGGGAAAATGATAAAATGTGCATTTTCTCACATGTAGTATTTGTTGATGTCTGAATTCACTAAATGAAGGCAGTTAGTGTATGCAGGTAAGCAGCGAGATTTGATTTTGCATTGAAAAAAATGTTTGGATATATCAATAGTTGTAGTATTAGGGATTATGAATGTGTGTTTATAGGTTCATAGATTTATAGATGTATACTAGTCTAATGACCAATAGGGACCTATGAGTCTAGCAGTGCAATGCAAATGTGATGCACAAATTTGATTTAAATAGGCAGGGATTTACTGATTGCCTCTGTCCATCAGAGACATATGTGCCAGTCCAGGGATGAATTTGTGATTACTCATCCACTGGTCCAAGTTGTACTTGGAACTCTGCTTCACATGGATGGAGAACCTGCTCTAGAAAATGGGAATTCTTTGAGAAACATGAATGTCCCTCCACCATGTCCTATTTATGATCCAAGCAAAATTTAGGTAATTTAATCTAGTAGTTCTAGTACTGTTTGTTTTCTGGATGTGCAAAAGATTCATCAAAACTGGGTCTATGGTTACCTTTATGCCAGTCAAAGATCACCCTTAGAAATATATGATAATAAGTAAGGTGACATGGCTTTGAGGTGATTAGCATAGAACATTGTGTTTACTTCCCTATAACCTTTTTGTAAAAAAACATTGTGGAGATTCCAGTTCCTAAATGTGATTGGTCAGGTACATACCAAAGGGGGCATTATACTCTATGATGGGTGTGATGAGGGCCATGTACAGTGGCATGATGATGCCTCTGGATGTAGAAATCATTCCCATGCTTATAAGTTAAGCAGCACAGAAGGACTTTTTTACTACCTTGGACACGTTGGTTGAAGACTATGTTATTATATACATGAGTTCCAAGATCCCTGACTAATGAATCAACTTTTAGGGTGTTTTACTGATGACATAGTTAACAGGGGTCGCCGATTTCCCAAAAGGTACTATAATGCATTTCTTGGCCTTGGGTTTTAAGTCATGGATTTGTCACAAAGTGTCTGTCTATGTTACACCTTCATGAAGGGTGTTCTTATCTTGGGGGAATTCACTGACTGCTCCCAGTTTGTAATCATCTATGAACTTTGTTAGCCAGAGGCCTTTGACATTGACTTTGACATCCAAAAAGAAGAGTGGGCCTAGCGCAGAGCCCTGGGGTCTCCACTGGTGACTGGCTTCTTTGTGGAGGTGGACCCATCAATTCTAACCTCTTTGGTCCTATCAGTGAGCCAGCTAGTTCACCAGTGTGTTATAAAGGGGTTTATACCAAGTTCTATAAGTATGTTGACACTGCCCAAGTGGGGTATTTTATCAAATTCTTTAGCCAGATCTAGATAGGCAGTATGCACCATTTTCCCATCATCCATTGCCTTAATGACTTTTTCATAGTGTCTGCCAGATTCAGTAAACATGACCTTTCTTTGACAAAGCCAAATTGGGATGGATCCAGTGTCTGTAGATCTTCTATGTCCTTGCTGATAATTTCCATAGCAATTCTTTCCATTTGCAAATAAGACTAGTCAGACTAGTGAGTCTGCAGTTTCCAGGATCACTTGAAGATCCTTCCATACAAAGGGGATGACAGTCATAGTCCTCCATTCATGTGGTACAAAGTCTGTTTTAAGACTATAGTTAAATAACAATTTAAGGGTTCTGATAAGTCATATTTTAGACTGTTCAGGAGGCATTCTGGGATGTTATTGGAGCCTATTGAGGCCATGTTATTGGCTTTAGTGAGCACAGCCAGTACATGCCCCCTAGGTTTAGTTGGAGAGGTTATGTTTGAGGGTGTTTTTGGAAGATGGTTGGTAGTGAGGGGGGCTAAACTTGGAAATGAATTGGTCAACTAACAGGTTTCCTATATTGCTAGGCTTGGTGAATGTGACACCATTAACCACCAGTTTAGCACAATGCTGTGTACTACCTTTCAGGTTTCTGGCATAGCCGAAGAAGGCTTTATGATTATCTTTCACCTGGGAGGTTACCTTAACCTCAGACTTGGCTTTACTTGACATAATTAGCCTTCTTAGTTACCTATTTAGTTTGATGAGGGAGTTTTTATCTTTATGGGAATCGCCCTTCCTGATTTTTGCCATACCTTTTACCTTTGGTTGTATATCCTCTTTAATTGGGATATAACCATAACAGTTTGTTTCTGGGGCTAGTCCTGGGTTTACTTCTGGTAGGTACAGTAGCCTCTACGCAGCCATTGACATGTTGTACATGGTGTGTGAGAGCAGTTCAGCATAGGATGCTCTGTTCTTGGGGTTTGAAGGGGTGTTGAATTTTGACAAATAATCACTTAATAAAAGGTAATTTACCTTGGAATAGTTCCTAACTTTTTCTGGCTTTAATTAGATTATGGAGCTGATTTTGATTTTGAAGGAAAGAGCCTTATGGTCAAACCTCACTGGGAAGGACAAAACATTTAGGTGGGGGTGCAGTATTCTCTAATATCTGCAAGAATAATGTGTAGCATGTTGGAGTTTCTATTGGGTGTATTCACTACTTTGTCAAGGGTGTTTGTATTTATGAAGTGCAGCAATCTCTGTGCCAGTAGATTTGAGGCTGTGTAGGATTACCATATAGAGGGGTAATTAAAGTCTCCTGTGAGTAACATATTAGGTTGGATGGTAAGTATTTACAGTAGAACCAAGTATGCATTTTGAGCTTCTTGGGAAATGGAGAGTGACCTATACCTGGCTATGATATGGGATGGGATTTTGTCTATGGTGATCTGTACATGGAGGAACCCTAGCACGTCAGCATCAATGACCCTAGGGATATGCTTATGTTGATATACCGCAAGACACCTCCATCTTTAGTCCTTGTCTGAGCAGCTACTGGGCTAAAAGTCTGGAAGGCACTGAAACCTTGCACTGTCAGAGTACTCTCTGCCCCTTTAAACCAAGTCTCAGTAACTGTACAGATGTCTATATTCTCGAGTGTGATACGGGCTTGGAAGGAGTGCAGTTTTTTTATTTAGGCTATTGGCATTGAGCAGTAACAGCTTGAGGTGCAGTTTAGTTGATTTTGCTATGTCGGTAGGTTTGTTAATCTGGCATTGTCTAAAAGAGGGACTATTGAGGTAGATCAGGTTTTAGACAGTACTTGAAAGCTCAGGGAGGAAAGGTGCAGGCCATCCTTGGCAAAGCAACATGGTCTGTTAACCATGTCCTCTCCTCCCAAGCTGACAAATATTGGATCCCCTTAGAATGACACCAGAAAGACAGCCAGATGTTAAAAATCAATCACTATTGATGTGATGTAGTGGTACATCCATGACACAGTACAGTCACACTACAGCTTTACCTATGCTACAATTGGACATCAGACTGTACATCACTTCCAAATATAATGTTTAGTCTGAATCACATGTGACACAGTGGAATTGTTAACACAGTCATACATCTCTAACTATTTCACATCATTACATCAGTTGTGCATCATATGCCTATATTTTTATCAGTGGAAATGTGTGGGTTAGGGCCTGACACCATATGTGGACACATTACAACTGAAGTGGGTGTGGTTCATGCAGAACATTTAATGACAGAAATGCTGACAGTCCCATAATACTGCTGTGCAACAACTGACTAATCCTTATGAACAGCAGCACAGTTATTTATACAATGAATTCCCCAATGTTGCAAGTGAATCTCAACATGTCGTATGTTTGTCTTTGCAACAGCATTTCAACATGTGGATGATCCCAGGTGTATGTGCCCATGTAATCAGTATGATGTAATATTGCTGTATGTCAGATAAGATTACCAGATGTTAGGTACACACATGGACACATGTGCCATACTGCAGCTGTCACTGTGATGGCTGCATTGCAACTGTGTAGAATGTTGATATACTGCAGTACAAGAACACATGTCTTAGTAAGGCAACAATATACATAGCATCATCCAGTATCAACAGTCCTCAGGAGGCATGTTAATACAGCTGTTATGGAAGGAACACATGTAACCAAATGGCAGCAGCAGCCATCAGTACAGTAGCTCAAATCACAGATTGGAATACACTGTTGTAGGGAACATTACAGCCACACCTCAACATAACACATGTGGATGACAACAACATTGACATGTGCAATGTTCAGAGGGTCATAGAACATTACTAGGCTACCAGCCAAGAATACGTAAAATTCTAGCCATTATCATACCATCTAAACACAAATCACTGTAGCTATGAGATGGAAGATATTAGGGGTACGTGGGTATGTGTGTATGCGTTTGATTTAATACAGACTGCCTCATTTCTTATGCGACATGTGCATGACCTGATGACATAATTAGCAACCACACATCCAGTGGTCTAGAGATGGCTTGTAGAGGGTCATGGAGGGGATCTGCTTCACAATGTGTGCACGCATCTTTCTGATGATAACATCCTCAGTGTTCTGCAGAATGGATGTTATGTGGACAGAGAGAAAGAGGAGATGTTGCATTCAGGGGACTATGTAAAAGGTTCTCCAGAGTGGGAGTCAAATGAAAGGAGATTTAAAATGTCATAGAATAACTGTAATATACCACAAACCACACAGAAATTGACTGGGGTCAGATTTAACCACCAAACCTGTGTAGGTACAAAAACTGTATTCCATACAGCATAAGACTGTAGCCCCCACAGATGTCTGACTTAGTGTTAGAGTGTACTTTATAGGGGATGACATCATCAGTGTCTGCTGAGAAGTAGGTGTTTGCGTAGGAGTGTCAGACATAGCTGTGGGCACACATCCTCATGTAAAAGTGTCTTTAGACTGATAGTTGAATGAATGTGCACACACACTCTCAAGATGACCACTGTGAGATTAGAACCCTACCCAGCTAGTTACACAATCTGTAAAACACCAAAGTTAATACTACTGCCACTACACAAACCGATCTTGAACACTGTCAGTGTGCACTTTATAGAGGATGACATCATCAGTGTATGCTGATGAAAAGAGTATGATGGGAAGGGTGTATGAAATTGCTGTGGCATCATGGAGTCATATAGCAATTTAAAAGTTTCTTCTGAATGCTACTTGAGTGAGGGTGGCAACAACTGGATTCATATTCCTAAACAAGTTGATTGCTATGAGATTAGAACCCCACCCTATCTGATTACAAAAGCTAGACAACACATTACTTAATACACACACCACCAAAGAAGTCTAATTTTAACACTGTCAGTGTTCACTTTATAGTGTCATAGGTAATGTATACTGTTATGAGACTTGTTTTCAAAGTCAGGACTTGTGATATGATTGTGTGAGTGCAGTTTGCAAAAGTACATATAAATACATCCTGGCAACCTGTGTGAAAAATGCTATTATGAATGCATATTGAAGAAGTGAGACAGACATGTACCTGTTTTCTCAGGATGTTGTGACACACACACACATACACACACACACACACACACACACACACACACACACACACACACACACACACACACACACTATTGTGTAGGTCACACACACACACATACACACACGCACACACACATACACACACACTTTGGAAACAGCAGTATTGCAATGATGGAGCTATGTGTTTTCGTATTCAGATGAAGGTATGTTCACATTAATACAGGTTACTGATAATATCAATGGGATATGATTATGGATGATCAATGTCCTTACCAAATGTAACAATGCAGTTATACTCTGTAATTCTGGAGTCTGACAATGGCCCAAGTCCTGATATATCATTTGCATGTGCATTGCTGTAGGGCACGCATTAATATCAGAAGGTTTGTCTTCAGTAAAGCACACATGTCACTGGCCTTCTTTTGTGTTTATGAATGCATTTCCATGTAGTGCAGGATTATAGCCTAGTAACCAGAGTTAGACATGCTAAACACCTGCTCACATAGTACAACACCGATAAACTAATTTGTACAGATGATGACAAAGTATTAGTGCATGCGTGATTCGAATTTCAGGAATTCAGCTTGGACTCGTGAAGTAGCAGTGTCCACTCATGCTCATTGCCAGACTGTGTGCAAACAGGGACATACAGTAAGTGACATGATTTGGGTTAATGGCCAAATACATCTGTTTGTTGATAATGTTTCATGTGTCAGGCTTTCAAGAGATGTTTATGGGAGAAATTGCTGGCAGATACTATGATGTGCAGGATGTAGTCTATGTCTGAAATGTTGGGGCCAAAGTTTTATTACATAAATAACTGTTGGCTATGCCTTCCTAATTTGTGTGATGTTGGATGTAGAACAAAGGCTGGTTTCTGCTTAACTTTTATTTGGTTTACCTTTTTTCATGCAAACAGGTTCTGTGGAGATCTGTGGCCATCAGCACTCTGAACAGTACTGAGTGTGGAAAATACATCTGCTGCCTAACTTTCTGTGTAACACAAGGTGTAAGAGCAGTGAGCCCTTGTACAAATGGCATCAGGATGTCATTAGCTAGATAAATGTGATCCGGACAGCAAATATGACAATCAATGACTACACTAAAGTGTGTATCTTCCCTAAACTGACTCGGTAATGCCTGTCTCTATACACTTGTACAGCTAGTAGCTCTTTTGCAGGCTTCACTTCAAATTACAAGTTAATTGTACATACAGCTTTATACAAATGGCAATGGGCAGTGCATTTTTTTTCAAATGTTTATTATGAGTGAGCAGGTATTCTTGCTAATTGTGTAGAGCCATATATCTCAAAAAGTGTGTGCAGTATGCTTCCTAACAGTAAGGACAGTTTTCACTTCAAATTAGATAAACATTTCATCCATCATCACCTGAACATGACGATGATGCTAAGGAAATCCTACAGCAGATTTTGAAACCTTGCACACTACAGGAACACTGATCACCTATTGAATCATGATAACATGTTTGTATCATCCATCAGCAGAGTCGTGTCAGTATGCAGAAACCCTGAGATGACCTGAACATCCATCAGCCTAGTAGATAGACACCTATAAAAAGAGGTGGTAGTGAAGTGGTGCATACAAGGAGAGATGGACATACAAATAATTATATTTGTTGTAATGTAATATTCATGGACTTGGTTTTGGTCTGTTCTAATTATTAAGCTGCCATGCTCTGCAGTATAAAGTGAGTGACATAGGGGTAATGAACGGTTGTTAGAAGGACAACAGACTTATAACAAGCAGAACAAGGCTGGATAAATATGTCACAGATGTGGGGATGGATGTCAGTGCAAATGATTTGTTTTGGCCAGTATCCAATATATCTTCATACAAACTCAATACTATGGCAAATGCGAAGATGTGGGTGATTAAACATATCAAAGACATAACATCACAGTAAGAAAATGATGTGAGAGGCATCTGGAATTGAACCACTGATGCTATTGGTACAGAAATCTTCAGTCAAATGATTTATGTCAACACTCCCCATAAGAAGTTACACTTTGCTATATCCACCAGTGTACAGAACTGTTAGACTAAATGTTTAAAATTAGGGGCTTTACTCTGCTTTAACTCTGTATTCCTACAGCACAGAATGCTTAAACACCATTGCGTGGAGATAGCCTGCATGGTGCAGCTGATGGCAGAATCTCTTCAGGTTTTGCCATTGGACATGAAGAGCCATTCACTGCTGCTCATCACTGGTGTACAATGCCAAATTCTGTGAAAATTCAGAGGACAAAAAGTGAATGCTTTTTTACGGGCCATTTCTGGCCATGTTTATAGGTTCATAGGTTCATACTAGGCTATGTGTTCACCAGATTAAAGTTGTGAAAAGGGGGTAGATAGGAAAGTGGTGAATTTGGCGGAGGGGCAGGGAAAAGAACAAAGGGGAAGCAATATAGGAATGTGTAGGAGAGAATTAGAAAGAACCACGGATCTCCACTTGTTCAACATAGTAATGTGCACATGTAAAGAAATTTTGATGAATTTGGTCACCACAACACAGATGGGTGACAATAATGAAATGATGTTATTTAGACAAAAGGACCAAGTCAAGTGCATTGAGAAGACATACATATACAAAGTGGAGAGCTATTTATGGGACATTTTTTTTTGTGGGATAAGTGTCCATTTTTTTCTTTTGTATTTCAAAAGAGAAGAATGTTGTGGAAGGGACATTGGAATGTGAGGGTTAGGTAGTGAGGTAGATGAGGAAGCAGGTGCAGACAAACAGGGCAAACAGGACAGACACATGGATGGTGATGGACAGAAAAGGTTGGGGAGCACCGATAGGTAGGAGAAATTGGAGGCACACGCCTGTCAAGAGTGACAACAGTGAGAATCTAGTCATCACCCACGAAACTGTCATCACTGTCCCCTTCCTCAGTTCCTTGTGAGACTGCTTGATGTGGGAGTCTCTTTCCTATTTTAATGAGCAGCCTCTACAGGAGGCTGATGCTGTCACCTAGGCCAGTTTATATTAAATCACACCCTATCCCTGGCAGCTCCTGGCAGGTTACATAATCACTGCCTCAACCAATACTTCTGGAGTGTACCACTGCACCACCAGCTGGAGCAATGCTACCTGACGTGGCTGCACCAGATAGTGCAGCGGCTGTGGAGGCAGTAATGTCAGGTTGTGTCCCAGAGGTACTGGGTGTTGGTAAAGTAGCCAGTAGGGAGTTGGCAGGCTGAACTGCAGTGGTTGGCCTATCTCCCTTTGTTGAAAAGCATTTAGTTTGTCAGAAAGGTATGACATCAAAATGGTGTGATTCCAGGTAACGCACAAAAAAAATAATGGGAGAGAGAGATAAGGGGTGGGGTGAGACTAAAAAGAAAATAAATGATTAGAATCATGATATGTCACATTCATGGTTTATTACAATAAATATCCTTTTATTACTGTACTAGCTATAGAGCTTTCACTATCCAAAAATAACTGTGAATTGTTACAAGTAATCCTTTAAATTTGCACATATTCCATATGTTCCTTTTAAAGATACTGCAGATAAACTTAACAACATGGCATTAAAGCCAATATTGCTGCATTTTAAATAAAAACAATGATACTTGTTGAATGTCAGTCTACAGGCTACTTGTGGGAACTGACCCCACATAATCTGAATACACTATTACACTTGCCTAATACATGCTTATTATTAAGATATTCGTGCTGAACTTGATACTGATCTATGGAATCACATTATCTTTATTTCAGTCAAAGTCAGTTGTGCTGCATACATACCCCTTGCCTCTCTGAGTCCTCCAACCTCTCAGTATGTGCCTCCCTGTTCGCTCAGATTTCCAGTGCAGCTGTAAAACAGAAATTGAAAGAAGAGACATAAAAACATTATTTATATGGGTCTTGGCATCTATAGCATTCCATAGCATTTAAAGTTACTTGATCTATATACTTATACAACTGGGAGGTGTCAGCAGTTCTAAACTCATCCCGCCACTGGTAAAGTTGTGCCTGCTTGTGCATCTTTCAGTCAGCGTAGTGGTACCTACACTGCTTCCAAGTACATAGTATGCTAGTTGCACTGGAGACAACCTTGATTAGTCTGTTTCAAACTTTAGCCTTATACTGAGACCTGGTATAGTCCATCTGCAGCAGCCTACAGCTATAGCAGTTCATGAAGAGCACCACAAATATTTTTAACTCCTCCATACCCCATCTCTGTAACCTGAATTTGGCATCATCATTCTCATCTCCTGCCATGTCTGCAAAGGTCCTCCAACAACAGTTGAAATGTTTTCCCGCTAATTTGTCATAATACGATTTATGACCAGTGCACAAGCATGCACAACCATGCTAACCACATTTGCACAATGATAAGTAAAGGGAAACATTGCCAAACAAAGAGGAAGGGAGGTTATAAAACAGCAATATTGATGTCAGAGTTGGCATTGATTTTATGGCATGTGTGCTTCTATACCTGGTCACATTTAGTCCACTGGTCAACACTGAAATGCTAAATAACTTGGCTTTTAAGTCATGACTTGAGATGGATCATGGGATGACTTGGTATATTATTTTGTGGGGACTTACATGCTGTTAAAAGTAATTGGTACAATGTGGCATTCAAACCTATGTAAAAGGGAATGCATACATTTCCACACAGGTGATTATTTCTCATTGCCACAGAAGATGCGTTTGTCAAACATGGTCATCACAGATATACAGCTTAAATAGTGACTGGTGCTACATTTCAATGGGAGGGGGTGTAGATGATTGCAGTATACTGTTGTGTCCATCAGAGATATACAATTGCATTTTTTATGATATAATCATCATTGTCATGGCAAACCAGTTAAACACATAATACATATGATACCTACAAAAGTACACATATGCAGCAGTAATGATACTTTTCTGTCAGTCGGGCTGCTATACTTAGCTATCGCTATGTAATATTACCTTTACAATCAAAGTTGTATGAAACATTAACATGAGATACCCTTAATAAAAAGTGTAGTGTGCTGGATGTGAACCCTGGCTCGCCCATGTTCTCACTGTATTTACACCTGGTGCCACAAGGAAAGTTAGGCAGTAGGAATGTTTGCCACACTTAGTATTGCTCAAAGTGCTGATGGTCGTGCATCACCACTGAGCCTGTTTGCATGAAGGAAGGCAACCAAACTAAAATGTTCACTTTTTTTCTTAAGTAGTGAACCCTGTTTGTGCACAGGTAGGCAATGTACACATGTAAAAGGCAATAGTCAACATATATTACTTGTGTAAGTACTCACTATGACCCTTCTTCAGCAAAAATAACTACTTTACCTATGTTCTCTCTTTTTTTAGCTTAACATATTTAACCCTTGTGTCCACAGAGACAGTCTGGTAACAGGTAGAATTTCTGCAGTCATTACCATCCATGTTGCTCACTGTCTAGCAGTGATGGAAAATGTATTTCTGCTTGATAGGATGACTGAAATTAACTTTTCATTTTTAAGCAGGTAACAGCATTTGCATTATGCAATACACTGCATACATGGAAAAAGAAAAAAAAAACAAGGATAAAAAAGGGAAAAAAAAAGTTAAACAATTATACAGCTCTGAGCTTAAGCCATCACACTACTGTACTACACAACACCGTTGTAGTGGGTTATCTCTTTTTGCCACAGAAACAACTTTGCAATAGCAATCAAATAACGTGCATATAAGCAATTAACATTTCATACCCAGTATTAAACTCTTTCCAAAGTTGGACATTCTCAGCTAATTGTAAATGTGCTCATAACATATTTAGTGGACAGAGTGATCACACATTATTTATGAATGTGTTTGCAAAATTGCAAGCTCTGTCTTCTTTTTGTATTCTGGAAATCATTCCCTTACCTGTGCTTTACTGTCACACATGCAGTCTCTAGTGCATATTCTCTCATATGTCTTTCAAGCTGTGATACAAATACATGGCAGTCAACAATCAGCAAAGGCAGGAAACTGTGCTGTTATGCCAAGGAAATATACACATGGGGTGTTTGGTTTTGTTTAAAAGCTCACTGCAGTTAGTTCCACACTTTATAAGTGCATCTTCACTGACACACCCACTTCAGTGGTGGGTGTCTGTGCTTCACTGTGTTTTG
The DNA here is from genome assembly GCF_019279795.1 of Protopterus annectens. Taxonomy (NCBI): domain Eukaryota; kingdom Metazoa; phylum Chordata; order Ceratodontiformes; family Protopteridae; genus Protopterus; species Protopterus annectens. Next base: position 682,917,002 of record NC_056732.1, on the reverse strand, counting down.
ATTCGGTTAGAATAATCATTTACAGTTGGAAGCCATTGGCACCTAACAATGGTGTAGAGGCTACACTATGTTTACATAAGCTACACGAAGTCAAAGTTTGGTATTTAGCAATTCTAAAGAGTTCATACCTCGTTTGCATCTTCAGACTGCTGACTCATACCTCTCAAGCTGTTAGAGCAAGAAATCAGAACAAAGGCACAAATAATGGGGGTACAAAGGCCTAAAAATAGAGGCAATTTTAAATATTCATAAATGATGAGCACACCTCCAAACTGGCAGCCCAACATAACAAATCAGAGATACTTCAGGTGCAGCTAACATTGGGTAAGACAGCGAGTCAGGTCGTAGCCTGTTATAGGTCCCCACCTTTGTCTCAAGACTCACACTCCAGGTTCCTAAGCACCTTGGAGAATATTAGGGTCCAACCTAACACTCTCATACTGGGCAACTTCAACTACCCCTCCATTAACTGGGAAAACTACTCATGTACCAATACACTTGCCCAACATTTCCTGGAATTCATTAATTCCAATGCCCTGGAGCAGCTCATTTTTAACCCCACTAGAGGTAGCAACATCCTTGACCTGGTCATTACTAACATTTGTGACCATTGTTCTACACCAATAGTCAACTCCTCCCTGGTTAGATCCAACCACAAACAAATCATCTTGGAAATCCACATCCCTCTCACCTCCCCCGCAAAGGTAGCCACCATGAAAACCTTCTCCAAAGCTAACTTTGGGCTCCTAAAAACAGAGGTGGCTAACTTTAAATGCAGAATAGTTGCATGACCGCCGAATCATACACCAATGCACTGTATGAACACGTGCACAAATGCATGGATCTCACCATACCCAATAGAACCAAGAAGCTCTCCTCCAAAAAAAGAAAGCCAATCTGGTGGTCTCCTGCCATAAACAAACTCTACAACAGAAGGAGGAAACTGATGTGAAATAAGGTGAGGTCCCAAGACTGGAAAAACTCCCTTATCAGCTTCAACAAAAAGTTGAGATCCCTCATCAGATCCTCTAACTCTAGCTATGAAAACAGGATTGCAGCAGATAGTAAAGACAATCACAAGACTTTCTATAGTTATGTAAAAAATCTCCACGGTAATACCCAGATTTGCTCTGAGCTACTGCACAATGGTACCTCATATACCATGCCAACAGATATTGCCAATATACTGGCCGGCAGATTCAGTACCAACTTTACCCCTCCCCCCCAAAGGACCAATCACAATACCAGTAGATTGCCTGGCAACCAGTAATACTGCTGCACAGGTTAAAACAGCACTGTCGAAGGCCAACAATACAGTTTCTATGGGACCTAACAATATCTCCGGCTGTGTTTTACATGAACTACAGAGTGAACTGGCACCTCACCTTGTGCCCTGTTTAATCACAGCCTCACCTCAGGCTTTGTCCCTACCGAATGGCGCACTACTATAGTCATCCATCTCCACAAAGAATGAGTGACTACCGACTCTGTGAACTATCGCCCCATTAGCCTGACAAGTCTGATATGCAAAGCTATGGAACGCATCATCATGGACCTAATAAACAAGGATATAGGGAATCTCCAAACTCTGGATCCCACACAGTTTGGCTTTGTGAAGGGGAGATCTTGCCTGCTCAACTTGGCTGAATTCTTTGAGTCAGTCACCAGAGCTGTGGATGAAGGCAAGGTGGTTCATAAGCCTACCTTGATCTGGCCAAGGCCTTTGATACCAAGCCCCACTTAAGAATCATAGAAAAACTCACTAAGCTAGGCATCAACCACAGTATCACTAGATGGGTTGCAAACTGGCTAATGGATAGAACCCACAGTGTGAAAGTAGCTGACTCCAAGTCAGACTGCCAACCAGTCATGAGTGGAGTCCCACAGGGATCAGTCCTGGGTCCTCTCCTGTTTGGTATTTACTTCTCAGAAGTCCAGGCCAACACAAAGGGACTCTGGCTGACTAAGTTCACAGACAATTGCAAGTTGGGAGCTATTATTAACTCCCCAAGTGATGTTGACATCCTATAGAAAGGCCTCACTGAGACCAACGACTGGTGTCAGAACCATGGCCTTAAGTTCAATGCCAAAAAATGTGTCATCACCCCCTTTGGGAAAAACCCAGTTCCCATGAATTACTACATCGATGGCAGTCCACTGAACACAGAAGATGTTATAAGAGATCTGGGAACACAGGTTGACAGCAACCTCACTTTTGACCACCACATTGCCACTGTGGTTAGAAAGTCCTTCTATGTGGCACATCTCATTACTAAGGGTTTTGCATCCAGGAAGAAAGGTCATTGTCTCCCTCTACTCTTCCCTCATTAGGCCAGTCATCGAGTACAATGCCCCATTTGGCATGTAACTCACTACACACCTGCATCAACTGGAGAGGCCACAAAAGTACCTGACAAAGAGGATCCTAGGCCTTAAACACTTGTCCTACATGGACAGACTCAAAAAACTCCAACTATTTTCTGTCTCAGATCACCTTCTTAGAGGCAATCTCTGCTTGATTTACAAAGCCATGTCTGATCCAGCTCTGTTAGAAATGCTACATCTAAAGAAATCCCAATCCCTCCACACCACACACTTCATAGACCTCAACCTCATTATCACAATCAACAAAACATGCTGGAGGGACAGGTTTATAACCCAGAGACTGCCCATGCTATGGAATAGACTTCCCATACATGTCAAACAGAGCACCTCACTGGCCCTCTTTAAGAGAAATCTTGATGAGTGGATGGGAAATAAAAAATTCACCCCGGGATCACTCCAGTGGTTCTACTCAACAGAGGCACTGGGAATTAAGGTCGGGTGGCACAATGCCACAGTAATCCTATGAGCTAGGATTGTAAAGGCCCCAGGGCTATTAGTCTAGTACACACCTATGAACCTATGGCTCTTACAAACTTAGAAAGCTGGTAGAATAACATGTTATGCATTAGCTCAAATGTGTGTCATTATTTTCTGACTTCAGTCCTCAATGATTTGCGAGTGTTTTGCCAGAAAACCACACTTTTATGTGAAACAGACCAAAAATATGAGGCAAAAATCTGGACATTCTGCAAAAATCAGTGCAGTTGAGAGGTATGCTCCAAATCTACTCCAAAAGGCAACTGTGCAGCTAGGAACTTGAAAGGGGAGACTGTTTTCAATCATGCTTATTGCTCCACTTGTGAGAGTGTTGGGATAAGTATACTTTTTGGATTGCCTTTTCTATACTGGATATTTCAGTTGCATGGGCCAGGTTATTTAGTAAACTGCATAAGGATATATTACAGATGTCAGTCATATTAGATATTGATGGCATTGCTGGACATCTTACACACATTTTACTTAGCTACATTTACAAGTACCAGTTAGGCAGGTACACAATGTATATGGCTCAGCTTATTAGCTTCGTGGTTTAAAATAATGACCACAACCTCCAACTACCAAAAAAAAAAAAAAAGACAATTATGTCATTGCCTTAGTCCCAAACATATATAGCAATCCCAAGGTTTAGACAAAAAAGATTCTGCCTTAATAACAATTTTAAAATTCAGTTTGCAATAATTGCCCTTTTCAATGTGGATAGGTGATCTAACGTCCTTTACTGTAATGCAATGGAAGTACAGGTGTGCCACATACCTTAAATCTGTTTATAGGTACATCACTATTAGAGCAATACTGATGACTTGCAGCTTAGAAAACTGTTCGTCTGCTGAAGTAAATGTTACATATTCACCTTTTACAAGTGATGCAAAATAATGTGTAGATACATGAGCTACAGGATATGTGCCCTTTGACTACAGTGCTTCCAACCACCAACATGTGCACTAGGCAACCTCTGATCTGTAAATAGTTCTAATGACATTTCCATCTCAAGTTTTCCTCTGTTTCAATCCTCTCAATAGTCTGACCCCATACTACAGCATCTTTATTAGATGGACCATTTTATATAAGTAATTCTTTCAGTCTTTCATCAGGTAAACCTGAATTCAAAACTTTTTTTCAAATAGAGTCACTACTATCCACTGTTGAGTGGATGCCTACCATGACAGATGCAGACTCATCAAGATCCATACTGCAGCCATCCTACTCATCGCTTCTGGGAGCTCAAAACATACAGGAAGTTCCCTGGTGCCCTGGCCAAATTTCTTCTAGTCAGAATGATCACTGCTTCGAGTCTCCACAGAAAGAGAACACTGACCTACTGCGAGTAATTTGGTCAAAAAATGGTAATAAATAAATACATAAATGAATCATGCTTACTGATAGCGGGCTGATGTGAGATGTTTGCCTCCTTGTTTCTTAAATACTTATAACTCTTGCTAGATGTTCTATCAAGTAGTCAAAGCATTGAGCAGTTGGTAAGCAGACAGAGGTTGCACCGCTGCCTTGGATCACATAGTGCATTCAGATTGGCCACAGATGGGCTGAATGCAGACTGTTGAGCCATGTTGCCAGAGGATAGAGGACAAGGGATGGTTGTAGTACTCCACATTTGGAGAGAGAGACTACTGTAGAAAATTGAATATTTATGGATGAAGTGTTTAGGGTGATGCTCTGAAGCTGGGTTAGATGGTGGTTAATCTATCAGTATTTAGTGAAAAGATAGAATTAGATTTATCTTGAATGAAAAACAGTGAAATATTAGTTACTACCTGACTACTCCTACTGCTGGTCTCACTGTAGCTACACTCAGCTAAGAATCACTGTCCGTTTCTCCATATGTCACCAGAAGCAAAATAGTAGCATTAATCCCAAGCTGGTTAACTGCTACTAGTAAATAAACAAATAAAGTAAGCATAAATGACATGTTACTATAGCATCTACCAGATACCATCTCATTTGTATAATTAAACCTAATCCCTACAGGTGTGTTGCAGTCTTGAAACATTTTGTCCAATCATCTTGAATCCCTTTTTCTTTATCAGGTTACATGTATAGAATGTGATATTGGAAGAACAGCAAGATAACTAGTGGCTTTGTTATTCCAGTGTCAAGTTCTGAAAAAAAGATTAACATGAACAGTGGTAGCAGAACTAAAGGATGTCAAGTTATTGATAGGAAAAATATATTATTATAATAATAATGGCACATACTACATAGTGTGGAAAAGTTCAAACTTTACAGCTGGATTTTATGCACAGTGTTACAATGTCCTATGTATGCCACCCATTTAAGATTCTGATACAGACCATGTGTGGCTGTGGTGAACATATACACATAAGGGAAAAATTGCAATCATGAATTTGTTCAGTTGTGATTTCAAATAAGAAGTTTGGTAAACAAGAACCCCACATAAGGTTAAAGAAGCATTGTTGGAATGGAAAACAATGAACTTTGGGTGGGTTTTTCACATGAGGGTATACCTAGTTAATGAACATAATTTGTCAAGAACTGAGTCATACTGGGAGCAGACTAGATATATTTCTACTTGGGGGACTGATCCTTTTGGATATAGTAGAGGTGAGGATAAGATAGATCAACTTATTGGATGATGCATATATCACTATAAAGGTAGAAAGTGGAGGATGTAAGGAGGAGGGAGATATTCAAAGTGGAAACGTTGCTAATGGTATGGATGGAGAGGTAGGAAAATAGGTAAACATATTGGAAGAAGGACTGATGGAGAATCTACGTGAAAACTATGAGGAATCAAACTTTGTGGGATGTACTTAATTAACAATGAGACTGGAAGGTTTCTGAAGAACTGAAGAGAAGGCTGGAAAAGAAGCTGAAGTAATGTCAAGTCTGTTAGGGTAGTAAGAAGATGGACAGGAGATATCTATAAGGCAAGTAGGAATAAATGAAATAAAACACATGGCAGTGAGCTAGAACCTGCAATAGCTGAAAACGTTCAGATGGGTAGGCAGTAGTTTTATCAGTGCAGGGTGTGGAGTTTTAAAGATAAATGAGAAGAGATTAAAATTGTGGGCCTAAGGGGGGAGGATGGAGAAATGTTTCATGATGGAAGTAAGATGAATTGATGTGGCAAGAGAAAAGATCTACAGACATATCTACAAGCTTATGCAAGGTTGTGAGAGGGAGTGTCTTCAGCTATTAAGAAACAGAAGTTTGTTACTGGGAGAAGTCATACAGGAAGATAGTGTTAGAATGGTTTGGTAGTTATAAAGTTAAAGATGGTAGTCCCGTGGTTGAGGAATGGATAAGCACTAGGGAAAGATGAAATAGGTGGAGAGTTATATAAGGTTATTGGGGGATCTTTACAGAATATTTGTGAAATTTACAATGAGGCCAGAAAAAATGGGCATTAAATGTTTTCACTATAACTCAAGTACAAGTTTAAAATGTTTGGAGATTCTGAATAGATGTAAAGGATGTGTGCTTATCTTAGAAGAGTTGGACTATGCTGAGTAAGACAATGTCTTTATGTGTATAATTTATGTTTCTACAAACATAATATTACAAGGGGGTGGATATTAAGCCTCATGCTGAAAGTACTGGATATGGGCAGACTAACAAACAAATAGGAAATTATTTCATTTCCTGGATACTTTTTGTAAGTTTCAAGTCACTTTATGGCTTAGTAAATTTTGGTTGCTCCAATTTATTTTCATATTCATGGTTAATATCATATACAGAGATCACAAAGGGTATGAATGGAGAGATGAAAATCAGCAAGCAAAACAAGTAGTATTGCTGGAATTTAATTTATTCTCAAGTCTTGGTAAGTACTTTCATGAGGTGGACCCTGTTTTTCACAAAATCTCACCAAGACAACTTTGATATATATATATATATATATATATATATATATATATATATATATATATATATATATATATATATATATATATATATATATATATATATATATAGAGAGAGAGAGAGCGACTGTACTTTACATAGCATATATCATGGACAGAAGTAGGTTAAAATAAAAAAAAAGATAGCTGGATGCACAAGACTAAGGGAAAAAAGTGCCCAATGCTGGTAGGTGCACTGGTGCCAGGACTGGAAAAAATGACAGTGAATCCTCAAGACATGGAAACATCCCTGCAATGTAGCTAGGCCAAGCAAATGGGGGAGGATGCCTCCCCCTCCCCCATTGTAAAAGGAAGTAGTAGTCCACAAAAATCACAAAAACGGATAGGCCAAAAAATTAAAAAAAAAAGGCATAAAGATGATAGAGAGGACTATTAGATAAGAAAGAAATTATATATTATTATTATGCAAAAAGTGTCAGAAGCTTCAAATAAAAATTTGTGTTCATTAATACAACAGATTTATGAAAAACATTATAAAAACCAAGAAACCTTGGGGCATATGGAAAAAGAAGCGACTGAGGAAGTCCAAAAATATAAAGAGCAAAATCTAGAGAATTTTTGACAGGTATAAAAAAGAAATATGGATATGGGAAAGAAAAAGAAATATGAATTGGTGCAATATTTATGCAATGGAGAAAGCCAAATTAATCAATACAAAAAAGTAGTCCCAAAGATATTTAAAGAGAAATACAGTCAAAGCATCCAGATATGGAAAATTTCACAATGCAAAAAATAAATCACAAAGAAGATTAATAAAGTAGAAGTTAAAAAAAATAAAAGCTAAAGTTATGGAATACCTGCAAAGTGAAGGATTTAGCATAGAAAGTCTAACACGGGTTATATCATAGCATGATGGAACAAATACCCCAAATAAGGAGAATCAGGAGGAGCAGCAGACATCTGAAGAAGAAATATGGACATGGGAAAGGAAAAGAGATTTAATATGGTGTGATATTTATGCAAAGGAGAAAGCAAAACTAATCAATACAAAAAGAGCAGCACTGAAGATATTTGAAGAGAAATACAGGCAAAGGCAATTGGAAATGAAAAATGTTACAATACAAAAATAAGAAAACAAAGAGGAAAAGTGAAAAAGAGGATTAGCAATGGAGAAGTTAAATAAATAGAAACTGAGGTTGTGGATTACCTGCAAAGTAAAGGATTAAGTGGAAAAAATCTTACTCTGATAACACCACAGCAAGATAGAGCACTGGACCCCAAATTAAGGACAAACCAGTGGAGAGGGAAATATATGATCAGTTGCCATTTGGAGCTTTCCATAGGAAACTAGTACAAACATTCAGTTGGAGTTGCAAAGCAAGGGAAGGAACAAGAAACTGTGGTAACTCTGATGCAGTCAATGTTGTGGAGTGATAGGCCAGTGAGTTCCCATATTAAAAAGCAATGGATGACACAGGATGAAAGTGAAGAGAATGTGGCACAGGAAGATAATCTGAAACTTTCTGTAGAATGCCCACAGGAAATGGAAAATAGAGAATATGCCCTCAGTTTAGAAGAAAATGAAAAGAGAAGAGTTGCTTGATTTAATAGAGATGGACATATTGACAGTAATAAAAAAAAAAAAAAAAGAAAAAAAAAAGAGAGACTACCGAAAGTCAATAAAACCCCAAAAGTTAGAAGTTTGATAAAAGAAATGAACGCAGTAAATAGGACTGTTCAAAGAAATTTGTGTGATATAAAAATAAACAGAATATATTACTGTGCAGCTAAATTAATAACAGATAAAGTCTTACCACAAGAATCCCTGGCAGTAAGGGAAAGGAAGGGGAAGAATCAAATGCCATCATGGAAGTATCAAATAATGAAAACTTATAAGGAATTAAGACAAGAAGTGCCACTGTTAGAAGAATATAGAAGAAGGAACAGATAAAAAAAATACTCAGGAAGATAGATGTGATAAAAGCAATGTACATTACTAGAACAGATCAGGATCTATCATGCGCTATCAAAATTGTGACCTTGAGGAAGCAATTTAACCAGGCAGTGCTTTATGGCAACTAGGAATTTGTGCTATGCTCGTTAATGGTCTCTAGGACTGCATGCTTAGTAACTACCTATGAGCTGTGATCTGCCAATCTTTTTGGGATTTCAAACCATCACAGGGCTGCCGAAATCAGCTTTCTTGGGGCCTTGTCATATTCTTTCTCCAAGTTTAGGAATGCCCATTTGGACTCTTTCCTCATCTCCAACTTCTTCTCCAGTATGTCTCACTACAGACATCAAGTCTAGCATCTTACTTTCTACTGCTCTGTGTATTTGTATATCAATCACCCTCTCAAGCACTTTCATGCAGTGTGACAGAAGTATGATAACACTGTACTGCCCACAGTTTGAATGCTCCCTTTGTTCTTGTACAGAGACACTAGAATGCTTATTTCTAGCCACTTAGGATATGGCTTTCTCTACATACCACTAACATTATCCTCAAGAGTGATTTATCCCTGATCTCACCCCACATCTAATTCACATCTATCATGACTTCATCTAAGCCTGCTGTTTTTCACAACTTCATTTTCCATAGTGCTGTTCTTGCTTCTTCTAAGGTGGGATTTTCTTCCCCTATTACTTAGGCTATGTATGGGGCAGTACAGTTTTTGAAAGGTTTTCTTCATTCAGAAGCAGCTAGAATTATTCATTCCATCTACCTTTGATGTCATGTGGAGAGGGGAACAGATTGTTACTGGCATTCTTTATGAATGGTGCTTAATGACGATCTTCTGCATGTTTTTGTCTTTGCCTTGTACACTGATAAAGTTTCTTTGTGCAATCTGCTGAGTCATTTTCTAGAAGTTGGTAGAGTGCTGTTATGCCTTGTTCTTTACTATTGCAACTGTTCTCTGAGACTCTTTGTTAGACAACCAGTACACATTCTTAGCCTGGCCTGTCTTTTCTTTCAATCACGTTTGCCTGTAGTCTTTCTCTTTTTTAATAACTTCCTGGACATCTGCATTTCACCACCATCTTTACATATCAATCTTATTTCCATATCTGGCTTAGCTGCACCCCTATTATATGGTCTCCTCACACATGTTGTTCTGTTACTGTTATTCTTCTTTAAGTCTACATATTTCCTCTTCTTCCCTAGGATCTAGAGCCCTGAGTAGTTCCTTGAATTCCTGTGCTTTCATTCCAGTCAACTTTCAGGTTTCCAGCCCAGTCTCTGTCAACCTTAGAGCATTCTCTGACCACTGCTTGCAGCTGATTGTAGCCATAACTGCTTTATGCTGAGGGCTGACTTTTTCAAGGGGGATGATTTTCTAGTTTCTGACTCTATTCCAGTACCCTTTTCTCCATGCATTTACTTTACTAGGAGGAAGTCTACCTAAGTTGCATCTTTAACCACTCTTGTATGCGATCTTGTGACTATCTTGTTAAACTGTTAATGTCAGTGAATTTTAGGAGGACATAATCAGATTAAACCTTTGAAGATCTAGTGTAACAAGTTAATAGATGGCCGGGGATATAAAATAATAAAACAAGGAACCTTGCAGGAAGAACTAACAATTGTATCAGTATTGATTTATGGCTATGGCATTCTATTTGATTAGGCAGCATCAGTCTATAGAAGAGAATAGCAAAAGGATCAATACATTGCAATCCTTTTTAACAGGTTTATGTAAACAAGAAAGCATTAGAAGAGCTAAAGAGAAACTACAACCCTCACAAAAGAAGAAATCGATTTTCCTCTTCAGGATTTGGATGCTATATTTAAAAGCCTGGGAAAATTAAAGTTAATTTCAGCGACTGAGGACTAGTACATGATATTCATATATAGATAGTATAGGAACCTATGGCGGATGTACACAACATGGAAAGTGGGGGATAGATGTTGCTAGAGATGTGGTAAGTCTAATATGGAATTATCAATATGTCTTGAGATGCAATAAAGTTAAGAGGAATGAGAAACCTCTCTGTGAAAGGAATCTGAGAAAAATCTAGTTTCTTATCTTCTGGGGTGGTTCAGAAACATTATTTCAAAGATATGGAAAGGGGATTTAATATGGCATAAATGTGACTAGAGAACATAAGTAGTCGGCCTTTGGCTCACCAAGTTTGCTGAAGCTTGCAAACTGGGGCAATCATTGAGTTCCCCAACCATGTCAACATATTACAAGAAGGGCTAACACAAACAAATGATTGCTGCCAAAGCCATGGACTTAAACTAAATGCAAAAACATGCATTATTATTATTCCCTTTGGCAAAATGGAATTCCCTGTAAATTACAATATTGACAGCACTCCCCTGAGTTTCAACTCAGTAGTGTGAGACCTGGGAACACAGATTGATAGCGATCTGAACTTTGACCTCCAAGTTTCCACAGTGGTAAGGAAAGCCTTCTATGTAGTGTGCATTATAATCAGGGGCATAGCATCCAGTTCAAGGGATGTTATAACTTCACTGTACTCGACTCTCATCAGATGACGAATAGAGTATAATGCACCCTTTTGCATGTACCTCACTAGACACCTGCAGCAGCTGCAGATACCTTAGAGGTTTCTCACTAAGAAAATACAGACACCAAACCATAACCTACATGGACAGGCTGAAAGTCCAATAACTTTACTCCATATCTTATAGACTGCTGAGAGATGACCTTGCCCTAATGGAAATGCTGCACATCCACAAGTCAAATGGCTCAAAAGTCACTCACTCAAGGGATCACAACCTAGCTTGTGACATTAACATCTCATGCTTGAGAGACAGATAAGTCTCCCAAAGACTGACACTTCTTTGGAATAGATTCCATATTCACGTAAAACAAAGGTCCCCACTGACCCTATTCAAATGCAACCTAGATAATTGGATGGGAGACTGCAAATTCACCAGTGGGGTGGCACCCATTTTGCTCATGGACGGGGGTAGTCAGTGTTTATCACAGACCCACTCTGTTCATAAATTCATTCTGCAAACTACCTAAAAAGAACAAATAGGGATACTTGGGATTAACATGGACAGGTTTGTAAAGGGTCTGGGACCGCTAGCCTAGTAAACTCTTATGAACCTATGAAATGACTATAGAAGAGTACTTATTACCTATGTAGACAGAGAGTACAAAAGGCAGGTATGGTATGTTTGGAATATGACAAGGAAAATGGAAGTACAAGTGGCTTAGGTTGCAAGTTACTGATGTAATTCTTATACCAAACACTGAAGTGTATACTGGTCGTCAAAGGTAAGGGGAGCGTGGTGGTTATCTTGATCTAAGCTAAGGTCATAGCTTTTTTGAGAAGTGCAGATAAGTAATATTTACTAACTTGCTTGTTATGATTACTTTTAACATGTAACAAGCAATGTACATAATACTGGATGTTGTAAACTTTACTTGCAAAATTCTTTAAATAAAAAAAAGGCATAGTTTTTATTCAAACTAAAGGGGTGGCGAAAGCCACATAACTATGGGCTAGGCTTATAAATGCCCTTGGGCAGATAGCCTAGTATGAACCTATGAACCTATGAACCTATAAGGAAATAAAAATGTCACAGAATCAAAGTACCTTAATCCTGAATAGGTGGCCTTTGGTTTATCAAAATGAGTAAATTGCTTTCAGAAGGTGAAACTGCCAGAAGGCATGTACTGCCAAATTATTTCAGAAATTAGCTAATTTTAACATTATTTATTTTAGTTGCATTATTATTGAGACATTATTTAAGAACATACTAATGGATAATTTACCAGGGGTGTACCAAAGTCAGTGTCACATGGGACAAAGGATGACCGATCCTTATTAGCAGATACTGAGATCCCAGTAATATTTACACTTATTTATATTAATGCTTAAAATGTACCCTTTATGTGAACTATGTGATCTTTATAAACATGGTTCTCGGTGTTCAAATGAATGTGTTTTCATCATTATCATCACTATTTACTGAACCACTCGACTTGGTAAAGGTTGCAGACTAACTCCTTTCAAAATGGAAAAGCAGCAGCAGCTGTCTGCAAAGAAACTCAAGAACCTGATTTATGATGCTCGTCTCTCTTAATCAGAAGCTTATTGTTGTAGGTGATGGTAGGGCATAGACTGACTGGCAAACTGATATTTCTGTCCCATGACTCAGCTCTCACGTCATGGTACACTGCCTGAAGTATTGTTACTGCTGCACCCATCTGCTGAAAAATCTATCTTCATGCAGAAACAAAATCCCAAGACAATGAAACTCCATCTCATGATGTAGCTAGTCCCCACTCACTTGGCAAGAGCAGTTTTCTCTTTTTTTTCTGGAATCAAACTAAGCCTTTAATTTGAAAGTATTCATTTAAATATCATCTGTTTAATACTCAGTGTAAATCAAGAATCAGTCCAGTGTACAGTGGAAATCATGTTCACACATCTGCACTCAACAAAGATGCAAACTCACATCCGCCAAATAGATTTTGTCAATATCATTGTTATTCCATTAATATCCTGTCCTTGAAAATCTTAAAACAGAAGGGAGACAAAACATACCCTTTGCAGAGTTCTACACTCATCTTATTTTTTTACTTAATACCAAGAATCTAGACATATCTCTCAGTCCTCAAATATAGGGACAAAATTACATTCATCAACAGCCCTGGTGCATCACACTTCTGTAACACATCCCAAAAGGCATTCCAAGTAAATGATCATATGCCTACTCCATGCAAACAAATCTTAAGTAGTCAGTAAACTCTCAGAATTTCAACAGTACCTGTGCAAGGACAAAGAGCTGATTTAGCATTTTATAGTAAGGATGGAATCTGCATTGCTGCTCCTAAAACATTGCCTACTGGATAAAATCTTCTCTTTCCAGCACCCTGTAAAATACTCTCCCAGGCAGAGATTGGTCTGCAATCCTTTTTTTATCAGAACACACTTTACTGTTCCCTTTTTTAAATGGAGACTATTACCTCAGTTTGCTAGTCCGTAGGTACTGTTGCTCAGCCTTCCTTGCAGCATTGACAAGTCAGGTTAATTATGACACTTCATTAACTTCAGCCCTTCAGCATTTCCGGGTGGAGTTAACCAGATCCTACTGTCATATTACAATGGAATTGTATAATCACTACAGTGACCTCATCTGCCAGAATGGATCCAGTTTCACAACTTACTTCTAGTACCACACATTCATATGGCATGCCCTGCTTCAAGAATTCCTAAAAATATTCCTTCTATCTTTCAACAATGTCCATATTTAAGGTCAGTATTTTCCACTCATTTTGGGAACAGCCTGTGCAATATTCCACTTTCTTCTCTGAAGCTGTAGAATGGTGTTCTAGAACCTCTCAGAGGCTATCCAAAAGTCATTTCCCATGGTCTCTAAAACTTCTCCCATGCTTGGGTCTTCACCTTGGTCATTACTGCAGTTAACATTCAATGAATGTTACTACATAGCAGTCAAATTCTGGAAACCCTCTCCATGCTGTCATTGCATGGAAGACCTCTTTCTTTAACCAGACAGCTTCCCTCACTGTGGCTGTCTGTGAACAGGTCTTATGGATGTCATTATGAAAAGCACTGATCACTGTTTGACCACAGCTCCTTGTCACAGCCTTTGTTTTTGGGGTCTTAAATAAGGGCCCATTCAGACTGTGTATCTCTGACCTCCAAAGATATATAGGAGAAGCTCTCCTGTGGGGTAGAAGTTGATTCAAAGAGGCATTTCCATGATATGCTTACTACATGGCTGGGTTTTGCAAATCTGTCTAGCCAAGGCCAATGCAATCTCACTAATGTTATCACCAAATAGTGTTCAGTTGACAGCTCAGCATCTCTCTTAACCTAAGTGCTCAGAACATATGGCCTCAGGTCTAATGACGTTACTGGAAAGTTAATCATTGACCTTTGGCTAAAGTACTCTGGTACTAAATAAAATTAAAAACATCTTTGAGTTCAAGCATGGTATTTGTAATGGACAGCCAACTGACAGCTCAAATGTCCAAGAAACAATTCACCACACAGAGTCAGATCTATCAGGGAAGCCATTCTTCATGATCATTCCACTCCAATTATCCCTGTCATTACATGAAATCTCTCAACAGAGTTACAGAATCTGTAGGTAGTACCTTACTGTACACCACAACCAGGGTCTCTAAGAAGACTGGATACGTTAAGTAGCTGTGAATGCCCTTCTAGTACTATGACCTTACTTTGTTGGCGAAATCTGTGTGACCTTGAGATCATTAGTGTTGTACTGACTGGTTCTTTATGCTTTTAGAATAGTGATCTTATAGCAGTGGCTAGATAGTCAATCAAACATGCCCTCAGTGATGGCTCATTTAAAGAATATAAAATCCTCAGCCAGGACAACGTATACTGGAACTCAACCAGAGAACAACAGCTGGGGGTAGTTTTTACTGATCAATATTTTTTTAAACATTTTATTGCATTTTAACCTGTATGGAATCACAATATAATATTATAATATGTAAATAATTAAATAAAAAACAAAATAAACTATATACAAAGCCCATAACAAAAGGTTACATTAAACAAAATCATTAACATTTTTCCAATAAATTTCTAAGTTGTTTTCAAGATAAATGTTTATGTGTAATGTTCAATGTTCTGCTATATACTGTTTGCAATTCCTTATTACATACATTTTTTGCTAGGCAAACAAATTCAGTAAAAGAGAGCTTATTCTTACTTTTCCAGTTCATTGTACTAATTTTCCTGATGATAACCAGGATGGACCAAAGGAGAGGTATCTGTGTCTTTGGTATTGAATCTGGAATTGGAACGTTAAATAAAATCAAGGAAACTGTAACATTGTAATTGTCTGACCACAATGCTTTAGCAAAGTTTCTGAATTCTATCCAAAACAGAACAATCATTTTACATTTTAGAACCATATGTAGCCAATTTGCATCCCAGTACTTCATCACATCTCCAACATTTTATTTTCTCTGTTTTATAAATCAGTACAATTTTATGTGTTGAATATTGATGGTCATGTGATGCACATATCCTTTATAGGTTCAAAGGAAGGTACTAGGCTATCAGCCCTGGGGCCTATATAAGCCTAGCCAAAAAAGTCCCCTGGCTTTCGCCACCCTCTCCATGTTTAGCATGAAAAAGCTGTATGGAGCCATTATATGGGCTCACCATCCACAAGGCAATCAATATATCAATTAAAGTATTATCTTGTCTCATTGGTATTATAATGTTATCAGCTCATTTGACTCCCACTGTATGGATGATGTATTTGTTTTGACATGAGATTACATTTTGGATTTTTTTATTCTTTTTGCTACTTGCAGCTGAATATTAGTTCACTCAAGTAATGCTCCTTGTTTGCTGGGTCTACCAACATATCCTGCTCTGCTGTGGACTAACTCCAATAAAGGCCAGGGCCTGTGAGGAGAATAAGACATCCCAGGTCTACATCATACTGTATCGGGGGAGGGGGTATCCTACTTTCTCTCCCATCTCATTGGACCGCAGTAGTGCCTTGTGCTTAAGACTTGAAATGGGCAAACTGGGCCAATCCACTCCTCTCTTCTATGAGCACCTGATGTCAGCAAGCTGCACCACCCAGCCTGGAAAATAACTACAAGGTTGTTTACCTGATTTCACAATGGAAATCTAATATGTACATGTTTCTCCACCCCCCCCCCCCGATGGGCACATCCCTCCTTCTCTATGAGTATCTCAGACTCCCGAGCCACTAATTGAGCCCATGTTGCCTGTGTCATAGTCAGGGATTATCCATCTATGTCTTGGCACTGGTTTACATATTGTGTTTTTCTTATTGCCAGAACAGATATTCTTTAGGCTGATGATTTATTTGGACTGGTGTTTTACTAAATTGGCATCCCACCATTGCATTGACCATAACATCTTTAGTAAATTGCTTCTTGTTAGGCATCTTTGGCAGCATTTTCCTTTGCTTGACCAAGATTCTTTCAATGAATAGGAAAGCTGCTATATTTAAACTAGATACTGGTGCATAGTGTAGCATGATGCCTCAGTCTACATTCATAGAAATGCTTTGCAAGTGCAAGCTTAGTAAATATGTATATGAGTCATTATCATATTCTAGGTGAAAGCTAAATCAAAAAAAATATGCCTAATGCAAATTTATTTCAAAAAACAGAACTAATTACTGATTTTGGCACATTAAACTGGATGAGTTAAACACTAAACACTGTACTTTTACTGTACCTCTCTGCAGATATACATTCCAAAGACTACTACTTAGAATTTTAGCAGTACCAGATGTGATGTGTTTGATATGATTGAATGACTAGACGCTGTTGTTAATATTCTTGATAATATTCTTTTCTGAGGTGCAACAATGCAAGCCTATTACAGCAAGGATTGAGATTTTAAACAGAGTAAGATCACAAAGAATGAATACAATAAAGCCAAGTGACAAAACGGGGTGATATATTTGAAATACATGTGCTATCTTCAAATTGTTGGTGGTTTTCTTTAAGGTTCATAAGTAGTATGTAATCTTGCAGTCCAAAAGACCATAAAGGAATCTAGCCCAAATATCCAATTGTCACAAAGCACTATCTGGATAAGTGACTTGCTCAAAATCATACAGTAGGCAAATGAAGGTTGATGGAATCAAACCCTGTATCAGTGGAAGTAGCCTGGTAACGGCTCATAGCCAAAATCCTCTAATAAATTTGCAAATTCCAACAGACAGACACTCATTAAAGTCAATTATATGGATGATACAATACCTGCCCAAGTTTATACAACAGTAGCCAATTGTAAAAGTGCCTATAAGAAAACTATCTGTAGGACACATTTTGGAGGAGCTTAGAAGGTCACAACAGAAATAATAAGCAACTAAAAGCTCCAGTGACTACTGTACCCACAATTAAGTATTATGGTGTAATTTTATCAGTTACACTGTAAGTAGCTGCATATGCCAGAAGGTTAGCAGCAATACTACTGTAAGAGGTCACACCTTTTGCCTAGACAGGTGCACAGATAGATATGTACAGGTAGAGAGAACTAGTAGCCCTATTTTAGGTTGTTGGAAATGTCATGACTATATCTATGAGAAACATATTAAACTAAAAACAGATCACAAACCTTGCCAGAATGTTCTCAAGAAATCTGTTTACAAAGCACCAGCTAGATTACAAAGAATGATGTTATGTCATTAAAAGTAGAATTGATGTTGATGTGCAATACAAGGAAGAAAAAATATACATACACACACACACACACGCACACACGCACACACGCACGCGCATATATATATATATATATATATATATATATATATATATATATATATATATAAATATATATATATATATATAAATATATATATATAGTTTACCTTCAAAATGTTGAATGCTAAATGGTTGAAAATGAATTGGTTGAATGCATTATATTGCATGATCAAAATGTTGAAATAAAATTAGTCTAAACTCACAAAGTCAAAATTATTGGGTTTGCCCATTTCTACACTCTAGTGCGATATCAGAGTTGGTATATTTAAGTAGGGGGGGTGCAGGGGGTGTAGCCCCCTTGCAAAATAGTAAAGGTGATCTCACTGCTTTTTCAATTAAATGATTTTAGACAGTTTCATCATTCAATGTTTTGGGTTTAGATGTTATTTTTCAACCAAATGAACATTAGACATTATGGCATTCAACATTTTAAAGGTAAACCATATATATATATATATATATATATATATATATATATATATATATTCACTTTATAATCCCGAAATCCTAAAATATTGAATTTCAGAATTCTGAGAACATAAAGCCGAAACCTGACAATCCCGAAACCCCAGAAGTGCAAATTTTAAAATCACACACTACACTAACCATACACACACACACACACATACAAGGTACAATGTTTTTATACACATTATTCAGTTTGAGGAAGTCCGAATTGGATGAAAGCGCTTACTGTTTATTGTGACTAAGTATTTTGGAATATTAAATCATTTTTATTTCATCTTCTGGCTGTGCTTGTGGTTCTTGGAAAAGAGATTATTCTGTTCTACTGAGGTGTGCTTTTTTTGTGATACATACACATAGTTATAAATTTATAAATATTTGTGCAAGTGCTAATATACTGAGTCAAGCCTGTGTGTGTGTGTGTGTGTGTGTGTGTGTGTGTGTGTGTGTGTGTGTGTGTGTGTGTGTGTGTGTGTGTGTGCAAGGGAGGCAATGGAGGAAAAGGATCTGGAAATGTTGTGGGCTATGATGCAAATACTGGTGACAGTTAAGAAACTGCAAGAACTGAAAGCTGTTGTGAAAAATAACACAGAAATGCAACTGGTACATGAGGTCATAATCATTGGATAGCCTGAATGTGTGAAATAGTGCCATCTATTAACTACTCCATGCTGTACATTCAGAAAATAATGAAACTGCTACGTGTTCTTTTTAAAATTTCATATTAAAATGTATTAAAATAATTCCTTCTTAGCTAAGAAAACAAGTATTGCTTGGCTACATAAGTCACATTCAGGGATATCTCAATGCTAGAAGAAAGTATTGTCCCATCTTAAATGCGCAAACGTGTAAGGACAGCAAATTATCTTGTCATTTTATTGACTGGGAACAATTGCTAGGACAGCTGAGAAATATTTTAGTGTCTTAATGTCTGTGTCCAGGAAGTATATTTTTCTATAAGTAGCTGGTGAGATACTTTAGCAAAATCTTTTGAAAGATCCATAAAAAGCGAGGATACATGTAAGGTTAGATTCTGCTGAGTATTAGGCTCATTTATGTTCTATGACCAGAGTGAAATCCGTGTTGAGAATGAGGTAGAAAATTATTTTCAGTCAAGTCTACTTAGAGGTGATCTCTGCTTGACTTACAAAACCATGTCTGCCACAGTTCTGTTAGAAATGCGTCATCTAAAGGAATCCCAATCTCTCTGCACCACACACTCCAGAGACCTCAACTTCATTACCACAATCAACAGAACATGCTGGAGGGACAGGTTCATAACCCAGAGACTGCCCGTGCTCTGAAATAGACTTCCCGTACATGTGAAGCAGAGCACCTCATTGGCTCTCTTCAAGACAAATCTTGATGAGTGGATGGGAAATAGAAAGTTCACCCCGAGGATCACTGCAGTGGCTCTACTTGATAGAGGCACTGGGAACTAAAATCAGCCGGATGATGCCAGGGCACTTCTATAGGCTAGGCTTGTAAAGGCATCAGGGTCATTAGCCTAGTACACACCTATGAACCTATGAAGTAATTAAGAAATTGCTTATGAACAAATCTAATGAGACCATTGAGAATCTGAGCAACATCACTCAGTACTGGTGAGAGACTAAAAATATCCACCATTAAGCAGATGTTCTGCACATATCCCCAGTTGAAATTTGTAATTATCTCAACATTGATCCAGGCTGATTTCAAAGGTGGTTAGGGAAGTTCTCTGCTTGATAGGTAATGGAGGTCTGTTCCAGAAATGAGGGAGAAACTAGATGAGGTAACTGTTATGCCATCTGGTATTGTTGATGTGATAGTATAGGTTTAAGTCTCATGAGAAGTTATTCTATTTATTACAGGCTCTACTTAGGTAATAGAGTTCAAAGATTACTGGGTCATTTATACCATTGAAGCCTAAGGAGAGAGCTTCATTCAGAAGTCTGTATGACACTGAGAAGAAAACGAGGGCTTTTAGTCTATCAGAGTAGCTAAGAGTACTGAGACCTAAGATAATTTTTAATGACAAAACACTGAGGTCTTTCAAGCTAGTTTAGATGCTTAATGAGGTACATGCTGAAAGGTGCATTATATTCAGTGATGGGTCAGATAGGAGATGAATAAACTTGGACTATTTCCTCTTTGGACTTTCAGGAGATATCATTAAAGATAAGTTGTGCAATGTATTAGGGCTTTTCTAACCACTACAGAGAGATGGTAATCAAAGGACATCTTGATTTCAACATATGTGCCTACATCCTTGATGACCGTGTCAGATTTAAGTGGAATGCTATCTATATGGTTAGCATCATTGTTGCTAGATACATCAGGGGAAACTATGCTGTGTTTATTGGTGGTGAAGGTAAGCTCATTATTAATGTACCAAACATTTGTTTAGTTTAGCTTAGTACTTGTACTAAACTTGTTTGGTGTACTAGTAAATGTGAGTATCAAAATGTGATTTAATATCTACCCTGAATTTACAAACATCAGCAAAATTGGTTAGGCATTGTCACTTGATATTGGAATTTTTATCAGAGAAATATATACCAAAGAAAAAGGGTCTTGGGGCAGATCCATATAGGAAAACATTGGTGGCACTTTGCTGTCTAGCTCAAATACAAAACAAGTTTAACAGTATGGGATCTCTCAAATAGCCAATTATCTATCCAGTGAACACTGTGTGGGTTTATGTTGAGTTGGGAACATTTGTCAATAATCCCAGCATGGGGAAGGGTGGTAGTATGAAAAGACTTGACAAGGTCCAAAGCAATGTGGACATTATGACTCTTATCCATTATTTCAGTAAACCTTTCAAAGAAGAAAACTAGGTGGAACAGGTCTTGCCTTTTATGAAGCGGAATTGGCCTGTATCCAAGGATTTAAAATCACCCATATCATTGTTTAATAATTCAGCTATAATGCATTCCATGGCCTTGTAAATACTATTACTGAGACAGATAGATCTGCAAAGCCTAGTGTGAGCAGAGGCACCACAACTTCCATTCTTCACACTTGAGGGGCATGATCAGTGGAGAGACTCAGGCTGAAGAGTTGATGGAGGAGTTTAACTATATTATATAGTATAAGGGCTTCTTCAACTTTAATACATACGCTTAACAGTCTATCTTTGCATTTATCTTGGATAGTAAGCTCATAGGTGTGACATCTCTGCTCTGGGCCAGTAATCCAGGATTCTCAATCCTCACCATTAACACCGGTGAGGGACGTTCACTTGGAACAAAAATAGATACACACAGTATTTCCAGATGCAGGTCTCTGCATCAAGCACAATTTCCCTTAAGAACACACAGGGAACACACTCCCGTCCTGGGGCTGGATTTCCACACTCTCTCACCAGGCCCCAAATAAGAATCCACACTGACCACAGTTGTAGAGTTGAGTCATCAGCTGAGCATTCCAAGCCAAGTCCTCCACCATCCTCTCCATGAAATCAGTGCCCTGTGTCCCCGGTCCAAGTAGCTCACACACACACACACACACACACACACACACACACACACACACACACACACACACACACACTTTGAGATTTGATTTTCACAAACACACACACACACACACACACACACACACACACACACACACACACACACACACACACACACACACACACACACACACACACATACATACAAACATACACCAGGAAAAGTCTGGCACAAATTTACCCGCTATACCCCCTCTGCCCAGACTAGAAAGTAGGTACTGCCACCAGAACACTTCAAAGCCATCTACTCTAAGGCTTTTACAAGAGTACCCAAATATACTGAATAAAATTAATACTATTACAAATGGTAGTGTTTGACCAATGTAGCAAAGCTTTCAGGAGCAGCCACAGTGTCACCAAATAAATATAAGTACTCTCAAAGCTGAAACTATCCTCTAAAAATCAGCCACAATGAGAAGTTTAAATATATTTAATAATAAATAACAAAAGAACATGAAAATACTAAATATCTATTTACAATAAAAAGCAGAGTTTCAATCACAGGAAATATTAAAAATAACAGATGGCTAGATTCACACAGATACAGAAAAACAGTGCTTAACTAATCTCACTATATTTTCCTGACTGATCTAAAGAATTAGCATTCCCTGGTTACTTATTAAAGCAAGGTAAGATGAAGCAGGTGAGTGATCGTTCTTTGTCAGGTTTTAAAAACAGACTGCCCTGAGACTGAGACTTCTGTCTCATTTAGTATTAAAAAATCATTTCAATGCTGGATTACAGAATGACATCATGTACATCTGGTCACTTGACTTTTGGTCCCCACACTACCCCCCCTTTACTAGAAACTGAGCCATATTCTTGCACATATGTGTTACTATACACACACATAGAACTTTGCTAAGATGTGTTATGGCATCTGGAAGCTATAGAACTATTTCAAAAACATCCACCCTTCCAGGGTAGCCATTAGTTAACCCCTAAGACAGTATAGTAGGATTCCTATTTCTGGTTTTCACAGCCATTGTGTCTCTGGCTGCAATCAGAACTGTGTGATACAATCTTTATGGCCTAAACCAGGTAATTTAATTTCAGACTATTTTTCAAAGTTAGTTGGACTGAGATTAACCTCTTCTCTTCCAGTATCCTCTGTTACAATATATTCATTTCAACAGTTACAATACAGTCTGAGATAAAGATGTATTTCTTTTCTATCCAGCAAGACTCACTGTTGGTACATTTATAACACAAGCAGCTTCACAAAACAATTTTCAATACAAGCACCTGTACAAATCAGTTTAATATACAAATTACATATACTTCTTTATAAAACTGCAGCTAGCTATATTGTCATATGCTACACATCCACTGCCCTACTTCTCCTGGCATAGCTGGTTATACCTCACATCATCTCAACAGGCAAGAATAAATAACATTTCTAAATTCACAATTTCCAGTTCACAGCAAAGTTACTCTGAGAAATCAGGCCAGCTGGTGATGGTAGGAGAACAACTTCTAGACCAAATGATGGAGTAACTTATGTTTGATTGCTTCCTATACCATGTTAATATTTACATATTAAAAATGGCCTAAATACTGCTATGCAGGCCAGATGCATGTGGCCCATTTCTGCAACATGTATTTCAGATTACTCATTAATTCAAAATATTGGACCACATGATATTCATTCTGAAATTTGAAAAAGTCTAGAATCACCAGCTTCTTAAAGTTATATTATAGCATGTACAGTTGTACTTGTGGTTTTACTTAACATAGTATTCAAGTATAGTACATATGATAAGTACATAGTCTGCTGCTGGAAATTCTATGCCATCTTTTACCCATGGTTCTCTTGGCTCATATTTTGACAATTTTCAACATATTAGTCTTCTCATTGCAGCTATTCCCACAATCTGAAACAGAACACAATGTTGTAGTTTTGTCCTTGGAAGAAAGTGACTGTAACCCCAAGGGGGTATTTTACATATTCTTCCAAAATGATACTTCTTATAATGTAATTTGTAGATTAGGGCGTAGGCCATGCACTTTCTAAGTTTATACATAGAGCTTTATCTGTTGCATCTTATTTCATTTCCTTGCATCTCTCAAGTTAGCTGTGCTTTACTCTTACCAGACTTTCCTTCTTTCTTCACACTGGCAGTCTTTCAAATGTCAGCATCTTCATAAAGCACTGTTGGTTGAATAGAAGTAATCATACTGACTCTTCATGTGTTAGTGGTTTTAGTTAATGTAAGGTAATGTCTTTTCAGGCTTGTTGGCTGTTGGTGAAGCACCCACCAAGAGGAGAAAACGCTGAGAGAAGAAAGGAGCCACTTTTGAGACTTTAAGTATTTTTCCTCTGTTTATTTGCTAAGTTTTTCTGCATAGCCGCCTATTTTGAGCATTTTCTGGCTTGTTAAATTTGATTTCTGCATTAGTAACTGTATTTAGAGCAAAACCTAGAGCTGTTTACTGAATTTCCTGTTTGCACTTATTTTTAAAATCGTTTTTTTCTCAAAACTTGCATTTTATCTGTCTTTGGCTTAGCACTCTTGTGTGGGGTCATTTACTGCACTGTTATAACTTGTTTATACTTGTTAACCTCTGCTATCTCTGAAAAAACAAAAAACAAAAAAAATCTTGCTTTTTTCCCCACTTTTCTGAGATTTAAAAAAGTTCAGTTACAGGCTTGCTGTTCTTGAACTGTTTGTAAGTCTGTGAGGCCATTTTTTGCTTGGGTTAAAGGAAAGTCTCTCTGTTGATCAGTGGCAGTGAAAAACATTGAGCAGCCTGCCTGCCCCTGTGGGAGTGGTTACTGACTTGAAACTGCAGTTTTATTGGCCATTTTGGGTCAATTCCAAAACTCCTTCATCTTTCTCTCTTAAAACCTGGTTGCCTCGTGGTTTTGGTGTCTTTTCAGGCTTGTTGGCTGTTGGTGAAGCACCCACCAAGAATAGAAAACGCTGAGAGAAGAAAGGAGCCACTTTTGGGACTTTAAGTATTTTTCCTCTATTTATTTGCTAAGTTTTTCTGCATAGCCACCTATTTTGAGCATTTTCTGGCTTGTTAAATTTGATTTCTGCATTAGTAACTGTATTTAGAGCACAACCTAGAGCTGTTTACTGAATTTCCTGTTTGCACTTATTTTTAAAATCGTTTTTTTCTCAAAACTTGCATTTTATCTGTCTTTGGCCTAGCACTCTTGTGTGGGGTCATTTACTGCACTGTTATAACTTGTTGATACTTGTTAACCTCTGCTATCTCTGAAAAAACAAAAAAACAAAAAAAATCTTGCTTTTTTCGCACTTTTCTGAGATTAAAAAAGTTCAGTTACAGGCTTGCTGTTCTTGAACTGTTTGTAAGTTTCCGTGAAGCCATTTTTTGCTTGGGCTAAAGGAAAGTCTCTCTGTTGATCAGTGGCAGTGAAAAACATTGAGCACCCTGCCTGCCCCTGTGGGAGTGGTTACTGACTAGAAACTGTAGTTTTATTGGCCATTTTGGGTCAATTCCAAAACTCCTTCATCTTCCTCTCTTAAAACCTGGTTGCCTCATGGTTTTGGCATCTTTTCAGGCTTGTTGGCTGTTGGTGAAGCACCCACCAAGAGGAGAAAACGCTGAGAGAAGAAAGGAGCCACTTTTGAGACTTTAAGTATTTTTCCTCTGTTTATTTGCTAAGTTTTTCTGCATAGCCACCTATTTTGAGCATTTTCTGGCTTGTTAAATTTGATTTCTGCATTAGTAACTGTATTTAGAGCACAACCTAGAGCTGTTTACTGAATTTCCTGTTTGCACTTATTTTTAAAATCGTTTTTTCTCAAAACTTGCATTTTATCTGTCTTTGGCCTAGCACTCTTGTGTGGGGTCATTTACTGCACTGTTATAACTTGTTGATACTTGTTAACCTCTGCTATCTCTGAAAAAACAAAAACAAAAAATCTTGCTTTTTTCCCACTTTTCTGAGATTTAAAAAAGTTCAGTTACAGGCTTGCTGTTCTTGAACTGTTTGTAAGTTTCTGTGAGGCCATTTTTTGCTTGGGCTAAAGGAAAGTCTCTCTGTTGATCAGTGGCAGTGAAAAACATTGAGCAGCCTGCCTGCCCCTGTGGGAGTGGTTACTGACTTGAAACTGTAGTTTTATTGGCCATTTTGGGTCAATTCCAAAATTCCTTCATCTTCCTCTCTTAAAACCCTCTTTTGCGCGGTTTTGCGCGTTTTTGAGCATAGCGCAACAACGGGCAGCACCGCCTAATTGGGTTTAAACTATTCATGGCTCCACAAAATCTGCTTTTCACTTTTTCCCTTAGAACTGCTTTATCTCTCAATTTAAACACCATATTCTCATTCTAAGGCCCTTCACTGGTCCAATTAAGTAATCCTACAAGTTAGCACTATTAAACCATAAGCACTACTTACTCTTATACTCTCTACAATTACCCTGTCCTCTATTGGTCCGTCTTAAATTCAGTTTCCCTGTTACTCTAGCATGTCCAAAGGTCAGTCAATGGTTTCCTCTCCAGTCCAGCTGGTGAATCTGGGAATTTTGAGGCAATGTTACAACTGTCTCATGTATACGGACAACCCTCTCCTCCTGCAAACAGGTTCAAATATATGTGAGAGATGCAACTATTTAGCCAAACTGGAGGCTGAGCTCTCTCATATCAAAACTGGTGTAACCAGTCAGGAGGAGAAGGTAACCTCACACAACATAATTCCAGTATCACATAGTCCCACCACATCAGCGAACCAAACACATAAATGCACAAAAACATACTCGGAGGCTCTAAATAAAAATCTACCTAAGCAACAGAGACCTCCAAAGCAGACATCCAAGCAAACGCTACCTCATAACAAAACACACACAACACATAACCCACAAAGTCAGTGTGCCAAGCAGCCACAGCCCTTAAGGCTGAATAACACACCTGATACTCTTGTTATAGGTGACTCTATTGTCAGACACACTGACGTCCCGCTCACCAGGCTGAATAAAGAGAAGGTCACAGTGAGCTGCCTGTCGGGTGCTAGGATCCGACACATAACGCAAGCACTCAGGTCACTCCAAAGCAAATACAAATATGACTCAGTCATTGTACATGCTGGTGTGAATGACCTGAGACGTACCTCCCTGGACTACATGAAAAGAGACATAGAGGAGCTCTCTGATCATGTAGCCCAGGCTGGTATGACCCTGACCTTGAGCAGCAACTTACCCTCACCTAGAATGATGCCACAGTACAAAGACAAAATGATCGATTTTAACAATTGGCTAAAATTTTGGTGTCATTCAAAGGGGATCCAGTGTCTGTCAGCCTGGGATGACATGCTCGACAAGCCACGTTGCTTCGCTAGGGACGGCTTGCACCTGTCACCACTGGGCTTTCGGATATTGGCAAAGGCTCTTGCCACCCCATAGTGCCTTTTTTAGGCAAGGCTCAAAAGTCAAACCCACCCCCATAGACAGCACAAGGAACAAGAAACTAAGGGTAATGCTGCTAAACGCCAGAAGTCTTAACCTCAAGATGCACGCACTCAAGCTCTCCTCAGTATGGAGAACATCAATATCTGTGCAGTGACAGAAACCTGGTTCAAGGCTCCAGAGAGCACCCCAGCACTACCAGGCTATACCTCGTATCATGCTTTTCGCCCCAAAACCCGGACCGAACCACAAAAGGAGGGGAGTTTCCATATTTATCAAGGATATCCACACCTCCAGGTTAGTGGCATTGCACGAGTATCGGAGACCATCCATGTGCAACTAACAGTGGGCAAGACTGCTTTTCAGTTTATAGCATCCTACAGACCACCCTCTCAAAGTCAGGAATCCCATTCGGCTTTCCTGAAAACATTGGAGAACATGAAGATCTCTCCGAACACCATTATATTGGGCGACTTCAACTACCCAAACATTGACTGGGAGCACTACTCAAGCCCCAGCACCTTAGCCCAAAGATTCCTGGAAATTATAAACTCAAATGCTATGGAACAACTAGTCACCACTCCCACAAGAGGGGACAACATACTAGACCTGATCATTACCAACATGGGGACTCTATGCTCCACACCAGAAGTATATCCCTCATTTTTAAGATCAGACCATAAATTAATTTCACTGGATGTCCACATCCCGACCCCACCCCCAGCCCAGAAAACCACAGTGAAAAACTTCTCAAAAGCAAACTTCTCACTTCTCAAAACCGAAGTGGAATCCTTCAAGGCCGCAGGGCCAGTGGAAACTACAGCCCAAACTGCAGAATCCTATATAAATGCATTCTACGGACATCTCCAGGAATGCATGGATCATGCTATCCCAAACAAAACCAAGACCCAATCATCCAAAGGCAGGCGTCCAGTCTGGTGGACCCCTGCCATAAATAAACTGTACAACAGAAGGAGGAAGCTACTACATGATAGAGCAAAATCCCTAATAGGGAAGGCATCTCTGATCAGTACTAGCAAAAAATTATGATCCCTCATAAAATCCTCCAAGGCCAGCTTCGAGAGAAAAATTGCACAGGACACCAAAGACAATCATAAGGCTTTTTCAGTTATGTTAGAAACCTGGGATGCAACTCCCAGACTTGTTCTGAGTTGATTCTAAACGACAAAAAATACACTGAACCCACAGACATCGCCAATATCCTGGCAGACAGGTTCAGTACAAACTCCCCAAAAAGAGCAAGTATCTATCCCGCAGAGGGCTGCCTCCCAAACATCTCAGATGCTCAGGTGAAGGCTGCCCTCTCCAAAGCAAAAAACACTGCTTCCATGGGACCAGATGGCATCCCGGGTTGCATCCTACATGAACTACAAGAGGAACTAATCCCTCAAATAAAACAGCTATACAATCTCAGCCTCACTACAGGATATGTGCCCACACAATGGCGTACAGCAACAGTGGTCCCACTCCACAAAGGTGGAGCCTCTACGGACCCTGGAAACTATCGCCCCATAAGCCTGACTAGCTTAGTCTGCAAGGCTATGGAGAGGATCATCATGGAGCTCATAAACAAAGACATTGGGGACCTACAGACACTAGATCCTACCCAGTTCGGCTTTGTCAAGGGCAGATCCTGCCTTTTGAACCTGGTTGACTTCTTTGAAACAGTCACCAAAGCCATAGATGAAGGGAAGGTAGTCCACACAGCCTATCTGGACCTTGCAAAGGCATTTGACACAATACCCCACTCGGGCATCATAGATAAGCAATCCAGCTTAAATATAAATCCCTATGTCACAAGATGGGTCGCAAACTGGCTCAAAGACAGAACCCACAGAGTGAGAGTTGCTGGAGCCATGTCAGACTTGAAACTGGTCACAAGTGGCATCCCACAGGGTTCTGTCCTGGGACCACTCTTGTTCGGTATATACTTTTCCGAGGTACAGGCAAACGTGGGAGGACTTTGGCTCACCAAGTTCGCAGATGACTGCAAACTGGGCGCCATAATCAACTCTCCAGCTGACATAAACATCCTTCAAAAATGTCTCACAGAGACAGATAACTGGTGCCAGCACCATGGTTTAAAGCTAAATGCCAAAAAATGTATAGTCATACCCTTTGGCAAAAACAATGTGCCCACAAATTACCACATAGGCGGAAACCCATTAAGTACAGAGAAAGTTATTAGGGACCTGGGGACCCAAGTTGATAGCAATCTCTCCTTTGAAAACCACATTGCCAAAGTGGTTAGAAAGACCTTCTACATAGCCCACCTCATCACGAAGGGTTTCACATCTAGATCAAGAGAGGTAATCGTGCCCCTTTATTCATCCCTCATCAGGCCCATCATAGAATACAATGCCCCTTTTGGGATGTACCTTACCCGACACCTGCAGCAATTAGAAAGACCCCAAAAGTATCTCACCAAGAGGAACAAGGGTCTCAAACAGATGCCATATGCTGCTCGGTTAAAAAAACTTCAGCTCTACTCAGTTGCATACCACCTACTTCAAGGCGATCTATGCCTGACATACAAAGCTATGTCAAATCCAGAATTAATGGACATGCTCCACCTCAGTAAATCTAAATCCCTTAGAGCCACACGCTCGAGGGACTTGAACCTCAGCACAGAAATAAATAGAACTTGCTGGAGGGACAGGTTCATAACCCAGAGGCTCCCTTCGCTCTGGAATAGAATTCCAGTTCATGTGAGGCAGAGCACCTCACTGAATCTCTTCAAGAAGAATCTCGATAAGAGGATGGGGGATCGTAGGTTTGTCCCAGGAATTACTCCCGTGTCACTATTAGACAGAGGCACAGTAAACTAAACCTTAAAAAGGGCACAGTATACTCAAATCAAGGGGTGGTGTAAGCCATACAGAATCGGGCTAGGCTTATAATTGCCCCAGGGCAGATAGCCTAGTATGAACCTATGAACCTATGAACCTATGAATCAGGTTCTCTCAGTAATCTGACTCTCACTGGATCATCTCTTATGTCAAATACTGTCATTCCTCATGCTTGGATCATTTGGCACATCAAATTCAAAATCTTTGCTTTATTATTAAGATAAATACCATTTATATTGATACATTCAATGGTTCACTAAGCCATCATGGGAAATATGTGATGAACACAGGACATATTATTTTTGCTCCACAACTGTCCAAGAAAGTTTTGATTTAATACCATGGTTATGGCTGGGATTTATAGAGAAAATCCACAACTGTATAAGGTGGTATGTGTAAGAGGCCCCAGAACACAGCCATGCATGCTTAGCAGACACACTGCAAATGACATACTCAGCTGCATGAGCTCATCATAATATTGCTCAGGTATTTGCTTTCATTGTGTTTTATTTTGTGATGACATAGCAAACTCAGTCTAAAACAATCACACATAAAAGTATGGTCTTCCTACAGTAGGCAGCTGAAAGTTTGTGTTATTCAAGCAAGTCCTTCACTTGAAATAGCAGGATTCATTATTGCCTTATACAATGTGGAACAGGTGTGCTCACCACCTGAAGGTACACTATGATGGTTTGTTATCTAGACAAAGGAAAAAGGTCTATAATAGTAGCAGTACAACAGAAATTACTCACACTGTAATAGTACTGTGGGTCTCATTAGAGTACCCCTTCATGGATATTGGAGGGGGTCATAGTCTACATAAGCAAGACTACGGCCTAAAGACAGCCAAGCTACTGAGTTCACATTTAAACACTGGAATAGTTGTTTTTGGAGTTTTACCTACATTCAGTTGACTCATACTAACATGAGTTATGATTCTTGAGAGTTGTACTTCAAGACACAAACTTAAAAACACCTTTTTTGCATGGGTCAGATCCCCACACCCTCCATATGGGGCAATAACCTCACAACATATATATCTATATCTCTATCTAGATCTCTCTCTGTCTCTTTATATATATATATATATATATATATATATATATATATATATATATCTATATATATCTAGATATATATATATATATATATATATATATATATATATATATATATATATATATATATATATATGGCTGAGTATAGTGCACCATGGGCTTACATGATATAAATCAGTTTGTATTTGATGAATCTTTATAAGGAAAAAAAAATCACTAAATCTAACTATACTCATCAGATTGTAAGATACCCATCTAAGCAGACCCCCAGATATTCTGTGATGGTACCAGGCATGCTATTGACACAGTAGTATGCATCAGATGTTTGGCCCCATCCTGTCTGTGGTGGTACACAGGTTTTTTGCTTGGATTGTGTATACGTATGCCATAGTTGCCAATGTGATGTTCTTGTAACTAGAATAGTATGTTTGTCAGTGCTCAGTTGACTATGCTACACATGACTGAATGATTTTACATAGGGAAGATTATTCTCACTGCCCTCACTTTCATCAGGCTAAACTGTTTCAGACATTCATGGGGTGTGGTAAGTTGTACTGCTGCTGCCACATAAAATATCGCTAACTTGTATTATGCGCCCAGGGCTTTAATGTAACTTAGAAAATGGGCTTACTGTACATCAGTACCCTGATTGGAGGACAAATGTTCTCCAGCAGGGTATTAATGTACAAGTAATGCCTGGAGAAAAACAAGTCTGACACTTCAAGCTGCCGTGGAGCTCGGACTGAGAAAAACGAAACAGCTGCCATTATTTTACACTCCCTAAGCAGTGCTTTTGCTGTTTAGCAAGTGTAAAATGTAAAAAAAAAAAGGTGTGTGTGTGTGTGTGTGTGTGTGTGCGTGTGTGCGCTTGTGTGTGTGTGTGTGTGTGTGTGTGTGTGTGTGTGTGTGTGTGTGTGTGTGTATGTGTGTGTGTGTGTGTGTGTATGCATGCATGTCAGTGAAAGTGAGAGCAAGCATAGGTTCATAGGTTCATAGGTTGGTACTAGGCTATCAGCCCTAGGGCCTATACAAGCCTAGCCATAACAATTCCCTGGCTATTTCTTCCCACATTATTTACTTTCCTGGACCCCTGTCTAGCAGGGCGACTGACGTGATCCCTGGGGTGAATTTCCTTTCTCCCATCCAATCGTCAAGGTTCTTCTTGAAGAGGTCCAAAGAGGCACTCTGCTTGACATGTATGGGCAATCTATTCCAGAGTCTGGGGAGTCTCTGGGTTAGGAACCTATCCCTCCAACATGTTTTGTTTATTGTGATGACAAGGTTTAGATCCCTGGAGCGTGTAGCTCTGAGGGATTGGGATTTCTTTAAGTGTAGCATGTCCAACAGCTCTGGGTTTGACATGGCCTTGTATGTTAAGCAGAGATCGCCTCTGAGTAGACGATATGCGACAGAGTATAGCTGGAGTTTTTAAGGCGGTCAGCGTAGGGCATCTGCTTTAGGCCTGTGATTCTTTTAGTGAGGTATTTCTGAGGCCTTTCCAGCTGTTGCAGATGTCTTGAGAGGTACATACCAAATGGGGCATTGTATTCTATAATGGGTCTAATGAGGGATGAGTACAGTGGGACAATGACCTCCTTTTTTCTGGATGAAAAGCCCTTCGTGATGAGGTGTGCTACATAGAAGGATTTCCTGACTGTTGTGGCGATGTGGTTATCGAAGCTGAGACCACTGTCCACCTGTGTCCCTAAGTCTCTTATCACACTTTCTGTGTTTAGTGTACTGCCACCTATATGGTAATTCATGGATACATGTTTTTCCCAAAGGGATAACAATACATTTCTTGGCATTGAGCTTGAGCCCATGGCTCTGGCACCAAGCATCTGTTTCTGTAAGGCCCTTTTGTAGAGTATCCACATCATTTGGGGGTTCAATAATGGCTCCCAGTTTGCAGTCATCTGCAAACTTTGTTAGCCAGAGTCCCTTAGTGTTGACCTGTACTTCGGAGAAGTAGATGCCAAACAAGAGCGGCCCCAGGACTGAACCCTGAGGTACTCCACTTGTCACTTGTCTGGAGCTGGATTTGGAGTCGGCTACTTTTACAGTGTGGGTTCTATCAGTAAGCCATTTAGCAACCCATTGGGTGACATAGGGATTTATGCCCAACTTAGTAAGTTTATCTATGATTCCAGAGTGGGGGATGGTGTCAAAGGCCTTGGCAAGGTCTAGATAGGCTGTGTGGACCACCTTACCCTTGTCCATGGCTCTGGAGACTGATTCAACAGAAAATGATTACAGAAAATGTAAACATAATATTATAAGTGAAGTATGATGGAAATTCATTTATCATTACTGGTTACCAAGTGAAATCTTTTATTACCGGGTCTATAACAGAGAGATGCAGCCCTGAGTAGCACATTGCATAAGCAAGCAATAATGCCCAACAAGGTGTGTGTTAATGTGTAATTAATGCCCGCCCAGGGGTGTTGTGAGGCCCGACACCGGTGGGCCATTATTTTACACTCGCTAAACAGTGCTTTTGCTGTTTAGCGAGTATAAAATAAAAAAAAATGAAAAAATAATAAAATAAAACACATGTGAGAGACTGTATCCATGTATGAGTAAGAGAGAGAGAGAGAGAGAGTGCTCGACTGAGTGTGTGCGCACGCGTGTGTGTGTTTCTCACTGTATGTGTGAGTGAATGCATGCATGAAAGCCCAGAGACTGTGTGCCTTTGTGTGTGTGTGTGTTTGTGTGTGTGTGTGTGTGTGTGTGACAGATCTGGAGAGTGAGAGAGAAAGTGAGAATGATGTGTGAGTGAATACATGCATGTAAGCAAAGCGGAGTGTGTGTGAGAAAGATCAAGAGAGAGTGAGACTGAATGTGTGTATGAATGTCATTGAGGACTGTGAGAGATTGAGAAAGAGAGTGAGCCCAATCTTGTGTGAGTGAATGTGTACATGAAAGTAGCGATACTGTGTGTGTATATGTGTGCGTGTGTGTGTGTGTGTGTGTGTGTGTGTGTGTGTGTGTGTGTGTGTGTGTGTGTGTATGTGTGAGAGAGAGTGAGTGAGTGAAGTGTGAAACTGAACCAATGATCCCCTGGTAGCATGTGTGAGAGAGAGTGAAGGCAGAATGATCTCTGCCAGCCCTTAGAGAATGGGCTGTCTGTAAAATTATTGTGTTTTACGTACGTGTGTATTTTTTAAGTACTGTTTTATTTTTTTAATATATTTTGGATGCAAAATGCTTTCTCCAACACCATTAACATATACAACAAGTATGCAATGTTAGTCAGAGGAGCTATTTTACATAAAAAATATATTAAAAAAATAAAATAGAACTTAAAAAAATACATAAGCAAGTAAAACACAACAATTTTACAGAGAGCCCATTCTCTAAGTGCAATAATGCCCCCAGGGTGTGTGTTAATGTGTAATTAATGTCCTTCCAGGGGTGTAGAGGCCCACCGGTGTCGGGCCTCACAACACCCCTGGGCGGGCATTAATTACACATTAACACACACCTTGTTGGGCATTATTGCTTGCTTATGCAATGTGCTACTCAGGGTTGCATCTCTCTGTTATAGACCCGGTAATAAAATATTCCACTTGGTAACCAGTAATGATAAATGAATTTCCATCATACTTCACTTATAATATTATGTTTACATTTTCTGAAAAAGGATGACAAAAGTCTGTGTTGATTGTGTTGATATGTCCTGAATTTTATGACAACACTTTGTTTTTTGGTTACTTTGCCAGGGCATTAGATAGTAGACTTGCAACTTTGGTTTTACTATGAGGTATAAAAAAATATAATTTTCTATATCAATAGTGCCATGATGTGTACCATTATAGAACTTAAATTAATTAAAATTATAGCATTATACACCACTAATTTGTGTTCTTACATTTCATTTTTTCAATATTTATTTTTATGGTTTATTAATAATACATTAGTCATTTTAATTGTTTTTCAGGTATAGTATTTGAGGGAGAACAATCAACCACTTAAATTAAGATATGTCATTATCTCAGCAACTATATATATATATATATATATATATATATATATATATATATATATATATATATATATATGTATATACAACTTTAAACATTTTAAAGTGTTCACAGAAGCAGTTAACCATATGTTTTATGTATTTGTCAGACAGGAGACCAACTGGATTCCTGAAACTTACAAAAATAAACTATGATTCAAACCAAAGCTTGTGAAACCCAATGTCATACCTTTCTAGCATTTGGTGAAGGGGTTCCAACCCATGCATCATCTGCCATGAGAGGCTTCATCACCCACACAACAAAATACCATAGAAATGCTAGTCAATATCCAAGATTGCATTTAGTGATGAATGCCCATGTCCAGGAGGGTTGTGGGCTCTATCCCCAGTAAGAATTTATGGTGCCCCATCCACTCATCCAGGTTAGTCTTAACAGTGTCATGGAGGTGCTCTGTTTCACATTAATTGCTAGCCTGTTACAAAGACATGGCAGTTGCTGGAGATAAATCTGTCCCTCCAGCATGTCCTATTTTAGTCACGGGCCATAATTAGGTGCCTGGAACAGGTAGCTCTAGTTCCATTTGATTTACGAATATGCAGCAAGTTCATTAGGTTTGGGTCTTGGATTGCTCAGTCTCCATTAAGAAGTCTATACAATATGGAGTATGGTGACAAGGACTTTAGATGGTCTGTGTAAGGTACATGCTAGAACCCCTTCATCTTCTTTGTTAGAAACCTCTGAGGTCTCTCTAATTGCTGCAGGTACTTAGTATGGTACATACCAAATGGAGGGTTATACTCAATTATGTGCCAAATAAGTGCCGAGTATAGGGGGTTATAACTTCTTTTGTTCTCGAGGAGATGCCTTTACTAATCAAGTGTCCTACTTAGAAAGCTTTCCTTACTACAGGAGACACATGGTGGTTGAAGTTAAGGTCACAGTCAACTTGTGATCCCAGGTCCCTTATCACTTCATGGGTACTTAGGGTATTTTTGTTGATTTGATAATGTGAGAAAATATTGTTTGTGCCGAAGGAAATTATGATGCATTTCTTTGCATTCAGTTTGAGACTGTGACTCATATACCATTTGTTGGTCTGAGTAAGACCATCCTGAAGTATACAGACATAATTTGGGGATTCAA
Source organism: Protopterus annectens (assembly GCF_019279795.1). NCBI lineage: Eukaryota > Metazoa > Chordata > Ceratodontiformes > Protopteridae > Protopterus > Protopterus annectens. The sequence goes on along the minus strand of NC_056732.1, from coordinate 682,880,638 downwards.
TGATTGCACCTAGTTTGCAGTCGTCTGCAAACTTGGTCAGCCACAACCCCTTAGTTTTGACCTGAACTTCTGAGAAGTGTATTCCAAGCAGTAGGAGCCCAGTACTGACCCCTGTGGTACCCCAGTGTTAAGAGGTCTGCTGGTTGATGTGAAGTCACCTACTTTGATAGTGTGTGTTTGGTTTGTGAGCCAGTTGGGAAACCCATCTTACAATGAAGGGGTTGACATTCAGTTTGCTAAGTTTATCGGTAATACTGGAATGTGTGATTGTGTCAAAATCATTTGCCACAATCTCTGAGACTGCTGTAGCTCTGAAAAATGGAAATACTCCAAAATTTTGCAGTCTAGCATTTAATATATAGTCTGTGATTTGTATTTCAAGTTCTGTATTTCTAACAATCATAGATGCAATCCTCACACTTTCAGCAGGCACTCATTTAAAACATTGATCCTAATTTAATACAGTGTTTCATTTTTTCTTGAAAGCGTGCTGCTGTCATGTTTTCGTAATCACAGAAATACCTGTTGGAGAATGTGACACTATTACATTGCATACACTTTTCAATTCAAGAATGTGGAAATATTATTATTCTCAGTCTACAATGATGGAGTTTACTATAATTACATTAACACCTTACTTATTTCCTAGTGAATGAGATGCAGTTCTCTGCTACAGTATATTATAGATCTAAAAGGACTGGATTTGAAGAAAGACAAAATAACTGGTTGTGACATTTTGGCATTGAAGAAAAGACAAAAAATTGGTTGTAGCATTTTGGTAGTGAGTGTGTTGCCCAGCTCCTTACATTTTGTCTATGACCAGTACTGTAGCACTATATCGCCACACTGCATTCTACTGCAAAGGATTTCCTGCTAAATGTATATGTTTTTGGATTTGTAATGCAAAACATACATTATTTCTGCATTAAAAAGCCAACCTGAATTTTTCACAGCCTGATGAGTGATTCCCCATTATTTCAAAATAATTCATTAATATACAGTGAACGTCTACACATAAAAAAGTGTGACGCTGTTCAAACTTCGTGCACCATCAGCAGATCTGCTGGCATGTTTTTTTTTTAGTCACTAAGCAAAAGAAATTATTTCTTTGTGGGGGAAAAAAAGAAAAAAAAAATCTCATCCAGCATACATTCCTGGAAGACTGAACAAAGAACCTGACATATTAAGGTATATTTTCTGTAGTATCATGCCACTTATTAAAATCAGTTCAAATCATCAAGATAGAAACTGCTTATATAATTACATCCTCCAAATACCATAAATATCCATCCACACAAAATAATTCATACTGAGAGTCATTAATCTACCCTCTCCTGGTTATGTGCTCTTTTCCTGTGACTCCTCTCCAGGCACCTTTTCCATACCTTTTCTATTAAACCCTCTCTCATATTTTTTCTTCCACACACCTCATCAAATGTACTTCTCTGTTTTATTTTTTAACTCATTATATCTGCATCTATTTGCTGTCAGCCTATTGCACTTCACAATCTGCTCCTCTGTCATACAACTCAGTAGGCTACCTTCTACTTACTACCATTTGTGTGTACTTTATAAACTACTCCTTGCATCTCTTTTATACCCCACCTTGAGCAGCCAAATCCCCCATATATGAATGCTGTATAGAAGTCTAAACCTAGAAACCAACATTAATAATGAACACTGTACTATAGATGCTCCACTTTTTTGTTAACGATTGTTCACACATATCTTACTCACTTCTCTCGTTTCTTATTATTCAAGGTTTATAGCCATATCTGTAACAAGTATAATGCAGACAAAGTATTTCTGTATGGCAATAGCTCTAATTACTTGTTCTTAATGTTCAAAACATCTTGTTTCTTTTTTCTTTTGGTTTAATAGTTATGAATACGTACTCATTGCTGAAACATGTACTTTTTGCCTTCTGTTCATTAACAGATTGTAAGTTGTTTGTAATTTTTTTATTTGATTTGTACTCTTCATACTTACTGAAACCTTTTCTAAATGTAATGCATGTCTTTTGAATGGAGCTTTACTCCCAGGACCTCCAAACAAAAAGGGGTCATGTGCCCAGTTGGAATATCCCAGTAAACAAATACTAATAAATCAATTAATAAATAGTAATTAATACAAACTCTCACCAAATAACATATGGCATGCATGTGTGCATATCTGCATCCATCCCGGTGGTTTGGTGCATGAGTGGTTTCTGTGTATATGCTTGTTATTGTTGCATCCGTATGAAGCTAAACCAGTAAGAATGGAATATATAAGGACATACACACAACATGCACACACACACACACACACATACACACACACACACACACACACACACACACACACACACACACACACACACACACACACACACACACACATATTAAAGAGGTGGATGGAGGTAAAGCACAGATTTCCTGCAACAGACCAAGACCCTGTGCTTTAACTCTTATACTATGTTTTGAAATATAAATGACATAGGAGACATATTTAGCAGCAGACTACCCCTATGAATAAACAGCATCCAGTATTATATAACTCATAGTTCATACTTCTCCGTTGTGGCAGAAAGCTATTTAGCCTAATAATCCCACTGTATATATAATATTTGCTTTGCCAAAAAAAATGACCAAACACTTCTAAACATAGCCCAGTTTTGAGTGTAGTAATAACATCCAACTTGTCTGGTTCTAGGCGATACCAAACTTTTCAGAGACAATGGGGTGCTCTTATCTATGTTGTCAGGATTTGCACTCAGAGTAATGTTGTATTGCTCAACACCACTCATACTGTTGGATATCAATACTTTCATAACACATGCTTCTTTTTGAGGTAATTCACATTCAGTAATCAGTGCTTTTCTTCTCGTACATATTTTGGTTTTCCACTGCTCATTAGCAAAATACAGCTCAGCATAGCAATGTTATGCACCAGATACGCAATATCTACATGTCTAAGGAAATGTTTTATGTAGCCTGACTCATATAGATTAAAGATAAAATAACAAACCCCATACAGGCGTTGTGCAGCCACTTTATTTATTGACCAATAACAAGTCCTGTGTTGTTATATTCCTCAGAGTACCTGCACTGCTGTGCTCAAATATAATACGATTAGAACAGAGGATTCATGATCTGAGCTGTTAACAAGCTATATCCTATAAAAAAGGAGACTAGGCATGATTTCTTTTACTTTCATTTCCTATTGTGTGACTCCAACAAAGTCCCTTTACCAGATGGTGCTACCAGGTCACCCCTGAGAAAGGGCACTTCAGAGCTTGCAGTTTCCTTGCACTTTGGGAAAACATTGTGGCATACTACTCTGGCATAGTCATTCAAAGTTAACATTGAACTGAAACAATATAGCCATTAAAAAGGAGTTTGACTGACAGTAATTAACAAAGGGTAGTCTGACTGGGCACAAGGTCCCTTTTCAAAAGAGGCCTGGGGAGAAAAGCTCCATACAAAATGCCTACATTAAACTTAGAAAAGGTTACAGTAAGAAAGAGGAGTACAAGTCTAATAAAAACATTGCAAACAACTATCTGTTAATGGTTAGAACACAAAAAAATATGTTTGTATCCTGTGAGCTTTTTTAGATAACAAATGAATGGAAATACTCATCTAGCATGCTGCTGGTTGCATCTTTTCGTGGAAAGTGGTTTGAGAACCAAAACAACAAAATAATTCAACTTTCCTACTCTAACCTGATATGAACCTGCTATGTGCAGTATATAATGCATGTAGTTTAACATGTTGATTCATTAAAACTGATAGTCTGACTCCTTTTTAATGGCTATATTCTTTCAGTTCAATATTAGCTCTGAATGACAATGCCAGAGTAGTATTACACAATGTTTTCCCAAAGTACAAGGAAACTACATGCTCTGAAAATTACACTGCCATATTCACAAATTAAATTTAGTATGAAAACTGCTGAAGATGACAGGGACATTATAATGTGCATAATGCACAAAGCCAAAGAGAGAAAGTGACAAATTAATTTGAATAAGTACTTTCATCTTAAGTATCTTCTCATCGAATGATCAAAAACTAGGATACAATGCATCGCCATGCATAATTTACTTCTGTAACTTCACGTTCATGATATTTAATTCAGCCTAAGTGACCTCAATAAAGTAATACACAGAAGTATGCATGACATTTACAAATGGACTGTTGAACAACATATTTCCTCTCTCCTAGTACTTCTTCAGTAACTAATATTACTATAAGACTTTAAATATTAATACGGAATAAATGATTCATGCCATGATTTATTATCTGAGAAGCTTAAATATCTCAGTATATCAATACACTATGAACTTTTGGACTGGAAACAAATCACAAAATAGAAACTGTTAAGCAAAAGATCTGTCAGTGGGAAACAGAAGTGGAATAAGAAACAGAAGTGAGTATACTGATATCTGCAAAATTACAATGACATTAAACATGGTGCATTGGCAAATGGCTGAAAGAAAATATAAAGAACAATTTTAATTGCCTTTAAAACAGGAAATTTTAAACATTGTGCATAAAAATAAATTTATGTGTCACTGTTTTTGTATCACAAACCACACAAAGTTTAGACTGCAGTAGCAATGTTCCTACAGCTTGTTTCTTTTTTAATTTTTTTTAAAAGGCTCATTCTACTTCCTGATCCTTAAGCATTTACCAAGATTATAAAAAATTATGTGCAATGTTTTGTACTGATTTTTTTAACTGTACTTCATTAACCCTTTTTTTTAGTTCATAGGTTCATAGGACAGTACTAAGTTTTTGGCCCAGATGCCCTTATAAGCCTAGCCAAGAACTTCACCCATGTTCCACAAAGTCAGCACCTGTTTCCTTGTCCAGCAAGGACACAGGTGGGATCCCAGGGGTATATTTTCTGTTTCCCACCCAGTCGTCCAGGTTCCTCTTAAAGAGGGCTAGTGAGGTACTCTGCTTGATATGGAGATAGAGTCTATTACACAGATGGGGGGGATCATTGGGACACATATTTATCCTGCTAACAAGTTCTATTAATGTCACAGACCAGGTTGAGGCCTTGCATGCGGGTTGAGTGAGTGGAGTTTGACTTATGGATATGCAGCAACTACATCAAGGCTGAGTTTGAGACAGCCTTGTATGCCAGACACAGGTCACCTCTGAGGAGTCTGTATGAGACTGAGTAGAGGGACAGGGTTTTTAGCCTATCTGTATAGGATAGGTATTTGAGATCCTGGATTTTCCTGGTCAGGAACCAACCATGGTCTCTCCAACTGTTGAATGTGCTTGGCAAGTTAAATGCCGAAGAGGGCATTGTACTCGATAATGGGTCTGATAAGGGAGAAGTACAGGGATGTTATGACCTCATTGTTCCTGGAAGAAATACCCTTACTTATGAGGTGGGTCATGTAGAAAGCCTTCCGTACAATGGATGCAACTTGGTGGTCAAAACTCAGGATGCTATCAACCTGAGTGCCCAAGTCCCTCACAACTGATTGCCTGCTTAGTACATTGTTATTAAAGTGATAATTAGTGGGGACACCATTTTCCCCAAAAGGGAAAATGATGTATTTCTTGGCATTCAGTTTGAGGCCATGCTTCTGGCACCAGTCATTAGTTTGGGTAAGGCCCTCTTGGAGGATGTTCACGTCACTAGAGGAATTTACAACAGTGCCCAGCTTGCAGTCATCTGCAAGCTTTGTCAGCCACAGACCACTGGTTTTAGCTTGCACCTCAGAAAAGTATATCCCAAACAGTAGAGGCCCAAGATCAATCCTTCGGGTATGCTGCTTGTTATGGGTCTACTACTAGAGGTGGCTTGCCCTATTTTCACTGAGTGGGGTCTATCAGTGAGCCAATTAGCTACCCATCTGGTAACATATAGGTTGATACCTAGATGGGAGAGTTTATCTATTATGCCTGAGTGGGGAATAGTGTCGAAGGCTTTGTCTAGGTCAAGGTAGGTGGTGTGCACTGTCTTAACCTCATCCATGGTTTTAGTGACTGTTTTGAAGAAGGCTACCAAGTTTAACAGGCATGATCTCCCTTTGACAAAACCAAACTGTGGGATCACACATTTGGAGGTGGCCAATGTCCTTGTTTATAAGGTCCACGATAATGCATTCCATGACCTTACAGATCAGGCTAGTTAGGCTGATGGGCCTATCATTGCCTGGATCAGTGGACACTCCACCTTTATGTAGGGGGATGACAGTTGCTGTCCTCAGTTCTGCTGGGATGAAGCCAGTGCACAGGCTTTGGTTGAATAGGGTGCCTAGTGGTGCTGAGACCACTTGCCTGAGTTCATGCAGGACACTGCCATGGATGTTGTCTGGTCCCATGAAGGCTGCATTTTTTTACCTTTAAGAGGGCATTAATAACCTGCTCCCTGGTGATGGGGGGCAGGTGTTGGAGATGTCCTGGTTTACTGATGGGGGTACAGTGGTGATGAAGTAAGCTCAATCATGTCTCTCTTCATATAGTCCAGAGAGGTACATCTCAAGTCATTCACACCAACATCGACTATGACAGAGTCATAATAGTACCTGTTGTTGACAGACTTGAGTGCGTGAGTGATATGGTGGATCCTAGCACCTGACAAGCAACTTGCTGTGACTTTCTCCTTGTCTAGCCTGGTGAGAGGTACATCTGTGTGTCTCACGATAGAGTCTCCTATGACTAGTATGTTGGGTTTGTGGCTGGCACTTACAGGCTGTGAGGCAGAGGCATGTGTACTATGTGTGGTGCTCGGTGTGGTGGGTTGTGATGTGCTTGTGTGCATTTGTCTCGGAGGTCTCTTTTGTTTAGGTATGTTTTTGTTGAGAACCTCCACATATGTAGGAATGTGCTGTACAGGTGTGGGTGGTGTTAGAGGTGTGGTGTTTGTGCAGACAACCTACTCAGTGCCAGATGTACTGGCTTGTGATTAAGACAGCAAGGATTCTAGGTTCTTAATGTAATTGCATGTCTCACATAGTGTGTTCCTAGGCAGTAGAAGAAGAGAGATGTCCATGTACATGATGCAGTTGCTACACTGTCTCAGGATGGCCATATCAACCAAACTAGCAAGAGAAACCAAAGGAAATTGTCCACCCATGTTTGTCAGAATCTGTGGAAGAAAGGTCAAGAATGGTAGAGTGAATACTATCAGAAAAGAGTACCCATAGGTGTGAGTTTTTAATTGACTAAAGTAGTATATTAAAATTTCAGATCTGAATGGATCTTTGAATGCATAATTTTGAAGGAACGCCTGTATATTGTTTTATAGCACAACCTAAAAGGCTGTTCTTAGTCATCTCATGTTGTATTAAACTGTAATTAAAGCGAGATGTGTTGTCATTTTGGATTCCTCATTATACTGGGTAAAAATGACTCTTTCAATGAAGAAAATCTTCCCTGGGTTTTCTTCAAATGTGTTTTTTTTTCCGTCTTATTTATCAAGTACCATTCTGTAAAAAGATCAATATTGCTTGATTTGGACTGAGAAAGTGACAATAAAATTATATGAACTTTATATTCTTGTACACATTTCTGTTCTGTAATGTGAACTGACTGCATGGCATTTGTACCCTTGTGCAAACTGCTGTTAAATAATTCCATTTCACCCCCTCATTCAGTACTGTATTCAGGGTTATATTCCCATTTATAAAGGGATTATGTGCCAGGTGCCATAAAGCACAGTACACTTATTTTAACAGATATGCCCGGTTAATAATTCCTGATCATCTCATTGCTGCCTAACTGCTATACCATGCCTAGTACCACTAAGTTCATGTTGTCTTTTTTCTATGGCTTGTAGACATGTTTTACTTTTTTTTTAACATCTGTGTTTGTCTCATGTCCCTGTGAGTACTGACTCCCATATCCCATAGTCCCAATCATTTCTCCCTCTGTCTGCCATCTGTTGACACAGTGTGAGGAAGTGAGAGCCAGGGATTGTTGACATCATCCAGTAGGGGTTAAGAAGTTTTTACATTATTCTATTATTCTCGTCTTTCTGCTGCTGTGAAGGATGCTGTGCTTGGTTCAGACATGCTGTAAGCTTCTACTTAGCCCAGTACTTATCAAGAGTCCAATGCACTCCTTGCTAGGTTTTTGCTCCCTGCATCTGGCCTATCATGCATTTGACATCTATCCTCTTGTACCACTCCTACAGAGGGACATGGGCCATCCCTACCTCTGTGATGGGCAAGTGGATTTCCACCCCCTATGCCAGTCCCTTCCTGGCTGCATTTTCTAGTCTCTTGATATTCCATCTATTCCACCTGATGCATAGTCAGACATTCTTCCCTCATGTCTTAGTTGTCCTCTAATCATATGTTTTCATGGATTCCAGCTTTTCCCTGAAAATAGCAATAGTTTTCTTTTTTGCAAAGTTTTCTTCTAAGGTTATAATTTATTAAGTATATAACTTAAACTTCATTCAGGAAGTCCTTGCTGATTGATTACTGATTTATTTTCAAAAAATCTGAGACTTTTTTCAACTATCAGTACTCTCATACCAGGTGAACAGCAGTGCTTCAATCATGAATGTAACTTATGGTCCTGCCTAATTTGCCAGTTAAATTCCTTTTAGTATGAATTGTGAAGTCTTTGAAGATTCCTGACTACAGTGTTAGTAATAGCAGCAATTGACTGACAGTTTCTTATTAAATAGTGCTCACATAGAGCCATAACGTCTGCTTCAGCTATATTATGAATGCTGGAAAGTAACCTACAATTCTGTTCTCAATTTATAGTCAAAGATCTTGCATTTTATGAGTCTAGGGACATTGCTAATAATCTTATGGACAGATTCTCTTTCAACTTCACAATACACCCCCCCCAGTCCCCACAGTTGCTCTTCATATCCCTTTCCTGAAATCAGTTTGAACCAAGTCATTCTGGTACTTTCCAAAATTAAAAAGCACTACTTCCATGAGTCCTGACAGTATCCCTGGGCGCCTGCTCATGAGCTTACAGTCCAGCCCAGCCAAACCCTCTGTCAGCTCTTCAGCCTGAGTCTCTCTACTTGTTATGTCCCTGTGATCAGGAGATGAGCAGTTGAGGTGCCTTTGCATAAAGGTGGTCACTCTGCTAACCGTGGCAATTACACACCTATCACTATGCTAATTTTATTGTCAATGCTATTGAATATTTTATACCTGAACTAATAAACAATTATATAGGTGACCTTACATCCTAGGGTATGCACCGGCTTAGCTTTGTAATAGGCAAATCATTCATGAGCAAGCTAATCAAGTTCTTTGAAAGGTTAACTGAGGCCATAGATAAAGGACATCCAGTCCTAACTGCTTATATGGACCTTCCCCTTGACACTATCCCATTGCTGGGATTATTGATAAAATCTCCCAACTCAACATTAGCCCATTAATAGATTGCTTGATGTCTGACCAGTCCCATACTGTTATGGTTAGGTGTATTTGTTCTATTCAGCAAAATGTCACCAGTGCTGTCCCACAAGGGTCTACCCTGCATCACACCCTTTGGGATATATTTCTTAGAGATAAAAGCTGATCTCAAGGGACTATGGAAAACAAGTTTGCTGAAGATTGCAAAATGTTGGCAGTTATCAAATCTCAGTCTGATACTCAAGTTTTCCAGCAAGGGCAGGACAAAACAAATGCTTTGTGAAGTCATTATGGAATTGCCTTCAGGACCAAGAAATGCAGTTTGAAAAATGTAGCATAACTATGAATTACCATATAGATAACATTCTTCTTAAATTTGACACATTCATCAGGGCTTGGGTAAGCATGTTGATAACAGACTCTTCTTGTACAGCTGATCCTTCATGATATCTCCTCACGAATCAAAGAAATTATAGTTCCACCTTATTTATCTTTTAATATGCCTGTCACCGAATAAAATGCATCACATGGCATGTATATCATTAAGAACCTAAACCAGCTTCAGAGACCCCACTGTTTCCTCACCAAAATATTATCTCTAGTTTTACTAGCCTTAGCTACTCTAATAGATTAAATGTCTTATCCCTCTATTCAGTGTCATTCACTGAAGGGTGATTTCTGCTTAGCCTTCTGTGCTAAGAACAACCCAGAACTCTTTGAACTCCTTCAGCTAAACAGAACCAAGGGTAAAGTAACATTGATAGGGGGTGGTATAATGGTAAAGGTGTTTACCTCCCAAACACAAGGTACAAGGTTTGATTCTTACCTTTGGTCAGTGCCTGACTTACTGAATAAGTATATAATAGTCTGCTGGCTGAATACATATTATTTACCTTTGAACCTAGAGACTTAAACCTATACTACCATATCAACAATACAAGATGGTGTGACAACTACCTTAACCAATGTATCATGTTTCTGAAATACACTGACCTCAATGTCAACTAGACTGCTTTTCTACTAATCTTTAAAAGCAATCTGGGTGACTGACTGGGTGATTATAGATTTCCATCAAGGTTATGTGGAGAATGACTGTTTAATAGCACACTGCTGGTCTTCCACCAATACTGGATGCTGTAGCTGAGATTCTCAATAGTCTCCTTGGCCATACGTTTAGTAAAAAACAATGAACCTCTGAATAAGTGAATATGCCAGTGGGAAAAGAGCTGTGGTCTATAATGTCCTGATGTGTGTATCAGCTGTCTCATACACCTTCCACATTGTATTTACTACTTCTGTCAGACATCCCTAAAAACTTGACCTGTGTCCTGCGCTGAATACTTTTTGTCGTTTTGTTATCCTTCTTAAATCTTCATTTTCTTCCTTGTCACTACAAACGTCTTTAAATTACCACATTAATGACATAGACTCAAAGATCTAACTTCTCTCTTATAACCAATGTGTTCTCAAATTGTTCTGTAAATTACTGGAAGAGATTGCTAACAACAGTATAGATCACAATTAATATTTTTCTTGTCAAAGTTTTGTACTCTACAGTTAAGTATTGTTATCATATTTAAACAGGATCAACTCTGAAGACAAGAAGTGAATATACATTAAAAATTTCTGACCAATTGCATAAATGTTATTAGTTTTCCTTTTATGAACTTTCCCAGTTTAATCTAAAATATAGGTGACAATATTCAACTGTATACTTTTCCATATGCATTCTACTTTGTCAAAATAATCATTTCTATATACAGATCTCCCTGCTTAAATGACAGCCTGAAAATACATTAGCAAGGGCATTGATTTACAGTTGTTAAAAGATTAATTTCTGTTTCCATGAGAGGAAAACAGCAGGAGCCTTAATATAATGTTATAATGTTGTCCTCTAAATGACACTAGTTTATTTATTTTACATGGGTAGATGTAATGTAGAAAAAAAGAGGAAAAGACGACAAAGGAAAAACAGAAGGGAAGAGTAATGGAATGAGCAGGAGGAGATAGGAGAAGAGCTTATATATATATATATATATATATACACATACACATATATATTGGTTTGGATAGAAACCCTTATTATATTGATGGATAGTAATGTAGAGAAAAAAAGAGGAAGAGAAGACAAGGGAAACAGAGAATGATAACATAATGGAATGAGCAGGAGCAGATGGGAGAAGTTGTTTTATAGATATATATATATATATATATATATATATATATATATATATATATATATATATATGGGTCTACTTGATATGGTCGACATTTCACAATGTCGAAATTCATATCGCCGAGACCATATGATCGACATTTGAAATGTTAGCCATACAAGTAGAACATAAAAAACAAAAAAAAATTACCTTAACGCTGGTAGCCCCTGCACCCCCCCCCCCCGCCAGAACTTAAATATACCAACTCCGAGATCACACTACAGTGCGGAAGTGGAAATCTTTCCATTCTGCACTGTAGGGAGATGCCGGTTCCCCATGGTTGACATTTCAAATGTCGATCATATGGTGTCGGCCATATGAATGTTGACATTGTGAAATGTCGACCATTTGAAGGGGGCCCCATATATATATGTATATATATATATATATATATATATATATATATATATATATCTGTATATATATATATATATATATATATATATATATATATATATATATATATATATGGGTCTACTTGTCTACTTCAGAATGTCGACCATTCAGAATGCCGACTTTCATATGGCCGACACCATATGATCGACATTCTGAAATAGCACCATTTACCTACCTGTAAACACAGTAAGACTATGCCACCCCATGTCCCCTGCTACTTAAATATTCTCAGTCTGAGATTGCAATACAGTGCAGGAAAGGGGAATCTCCCAGTCTTGCACTGTAGCGGAATCTCCGCTATCATTTGTCGGCCTTTCAAACGTTCGCTCATATGATGTTGGCCATATGAGTTTCGAACATTTGAAAGCTCGAACAAATGAAGAGCTCCCATATATATATATATATATATATATATATATATATATATATATATATATATAGGTTCATAGGTTCATATGTTCATAGGTAGGTACTAGGCTATCTGTTTTTGGCTTTGGAGTGGGCTGTTTTAACCTGAGAATCTGTGATTTCAGGGGCAGTACATTCTTCTGGAAAGATTATGGGCCCTTTTGGGGGTGAGAGGGGGGATGAAGTTTGCACTGAACCTGTCTGCCAGGATGTTGGCGATATTAGTCGGTTCAGTGTATTTTGTGCCATTCTGTACTAACTCTGAGCCGATCTGAGAATTGCCACTTTGATTCTTGACATAGCTAAAGAATGCCTTGTGGTTATCCTTGGAGTCCTTGGCAATTTTTCTTTCGAAGCTAGCATTGGATGATTTATGAGGGATCGTAGTTTCTTGCTGATACTGATCAGAGATGTCTTCCCTTCTTGGGATTTTACTCTTTTCTGTACTAGTTTCCTCCTTTTATTGTATAGATTGTTTATGGCAGGGGTCCACCAGACTGGTTTTCTTTTTCCTTTTCTGGGATGTGTGAGTATTGGCTTTGCTTGGGATAGCACAATCCATGCATTCTTGTAGGTGCCCGTAGAGTGCATTAGTAAAGGATTTGCAGCTTGGGCAGCATTATTATTTAGCATGGGGGCTTTGAAACTTTCCAAATCGGTCTTAAGTAACATGAAGTTTGCTTTTGAAAAGCTTTTCACGGTGGATTCTTTGACCGGGGGTGGGGGTGGAATGTGGATATCCAGAGTGATTAGTTTATGGGTTGTCACCTCTGCTGAGGGTGTTGACCAGTTGATCCAGGGCGTTTGAGTTTATAAATTCTAGGAAATGTTGGGCAAGGGAGTTAGCACTTGAGTAGTTCTCCCAGTTAATGTTTGGGTAATTGAAATCACCCAATATCAAGGTTTTTGGTAGGACCTTTATGTTTCCCAGTGTTTCCAGAAATGCAGAATGGGGGTCCTGGGCCATAGTGGGTGATCTGTAGCAAGCTACAATTTGAATTGCAGTTTTGCCCCTTGTTAGCTGCACGTGGATGATATCTGAAGCATTGTGCTGTGCCACTAACCTGGAGGTGTGGGTATCTTTGATGAATATGGATATGCCCCCGCCTTTTGTTTTTTGGTCTGGGTTTTGTGGCTGAAATATATGGTATGAGTTGTAGCCTGGTAGTGCTGGGTGGGGTGCTCACTGGAGCCTTAAACCAGGTTTCTGTTACTGCACATATATCGATTTTCTCCATACTGAGGAGTGTCTCGAGTGCATGCTATGTGAGGTTTAGACTTCTGGCATTGAGTAGCATTACCCGCAGTTTTTAGTTACTTGTGCTATTTACGACGGTGGGTTTGTCTTTTGAGCTTTGCCTAAAAAAGGCACTATGGGGATGGCAAGAGCCTTAGCCAGTATCTGAAAGCCTAAGGGTGACAGGTGCAAGCCGTCTCAAGTGAAGCAGCATGACTTGTCGAGCATGTCATGTCAGGCTGACAGACACTGGTTCCCCTTTGAATGACACTAAAAGCTTAGCCAGTTGTTGAAATTGATAATTATTTCTTTATACCGTGGTATGATTCTTGGTGATGGAAGGATGCTACTCAAGGTCAGGTTCATACCGACCTGGGCTACATGATCAGAGAGCTCTTCCATGTCTCTTTTCATGCAGTCCAGGGAGGTATGGCTCATGTCATTCAAACCAACATGGCCAATGACATAGATGTATTTGTACTTGCTCTGGAGTGACCTGAGTGCTTGTGTTATGTGGCGGATCCTGGCACACAACAGGTAGCTAACAGTAACCTTCTTGTTCAGCCTAGTGAGTGGGACATCAGTTGCCTGACTATAGAGTCACCTATTATTAATGTGTTGGGTATGTTATTTTGCCTTAAGGGCTGTGATTGTGTGGCACACTGGTTTTGTGAGGTATGTGTTTCATGGTTTGTGCTGGGGGGTGGAGGTTGCTTGGGTGTTTGCTTTGGAGGTCTCTGCTGCTTTTGCAGATTTTTATTTTGAGCCTCCAAGTATGTTTTCGTGTATTTATGTGTATTTGTTGCCGATGCTGGTTTCATAGGTCTATGTGAGACTGGTGGTGTAATGCAAGTAATTCCCTTCTCCTCTTGACTGTCTGGTCCAGTCTTGAGAGAGCTTAGCCTCCAGTTTTGCTGTATAATTGCATCTCTCGCATGTATTAGTGTTTGGTGGTAGGAGGAGAGGGTTGTCTGTGTACACACATATATAGATAGATATATATATAAATATATATATATATATATATATATATATATATATATATATATATATATATTTTTTTTTTTTTTTTTGGTGGGGATAGAGCTCCTTATTATGTTGATGGGTAGTGATGTAGGAAAAAAGGAGAAAAAGAGAAGGCAATGGGAATCACAGAAGGATAATGTAATGGAATGGGCAGGAGGAGATGAGAGAAGAGGGTATATTCAATTTTTGGGGGGATAGAATCCCATTTTATACAATATGAGCAAAGAAGAGGAGGATGAATATAGGAAATCATGGCTAGGAATGTGAATTAGGGAAAATTTAAATATTATAACACAATACATATAAAAACACAAACAGTTGTGAATGACCACACAGAAGGGGATATTCATAAAGGGAGAGGAAAGAGACAGAATATGGAGAACTGGCAATGGGGTGGATGTAGGGCAATGTCATTATAACACCATAGGATAGATGAACAGGTGTTGTTGGATAGGAAGGGGACATGGAGAGTGATACATTACCAAACTGGTCCAGAGACTACTGATCTGAATCCTATCTGGGAGGAAGGATATGAAGGAGGATAGTCTCAGATATTGAGGTGGAAATAGTCTCTGGTGAATTGGTGCCCACAGTCTGCTGGTTTGGCAAGTCTTGTACTCACTGCAGCAGGTACTAGTTTGATCCCCACCTCCTGTCTGGCACCTGTCTATTGCAGCTTCCATCACTATCTGCAGCTGAAAGTTGGTCAGGCAGTCTCAGGCTGACCACTAGAGAGAGAGGGGTCACCACTTCTTCTTCATAAAGCAATCTCAAGACACAGAGCATGGTGTGACCTGTCTTGTGGTGCAGTGACAGAGGTGTCCAGGATGTTCTGTACATGCAGTGGGAGACAAAAAGGCAAGAAAACACGAAATAAAAATGGAAAAATGAATTGAAAGCCGAGGAATGAGATTACCAGGATCAGGGGCCAGGCTCTCCAGGCTCCAGTGGTATATGTTCCTGTTCTGTTTGATCTCACTGCACGCTGGCTAAAACAGGGTGTAGGGATGGGCATTATTAGGGTCTATGTCAGAACAATGAAAATGCAAAGTCTCGAATGCTCACATGAACGAATAATCAGAAACTTGAAATTGGTATTGAGGGGGCTGCCCCCGCCCCCCACTAAATATATATTCCTACTCCGAGATCACACTACAGTGAGGAAAGGGGAAAGATTCCAATCTTCACTGTGCTGTGATCCCAAAATACCAATTTCAAGTTTCTGATTATTTGCTCATGTGAGCGTCCGAGACTTTGCATTTTCGTTGTACTGAAGTAGACCCCATTATTAGGGCCAATCCACTTAGTTCTGCTCCTCCTTTCTCTCTTTCCACTTAAAAAAATAATAATTTCTAAGCTTGTTTCCTGCCTTTCCTGTGGGTAGTCTAGTCCTGATACAGATTTTCTGTGTCCAGGACTATTTGTGAGCTTCTGAGCCCCCAAGCCTTTCTCTGTTGGAGGGAAGCCTTCTAGCTTAATTTTGTTTCTTAGAACTAGCCAATTTTTTTAGTTTTGGCACTCAAGTCTGTTTCTTTGAACTCAGCACTTGTTCAGAACTTGTTGCAAACACTAAACAAACTACAAACTACTACAGCACTCAACTTTCCTCACTTGTCTAGAGGAAAACAGTTTCTAGTACTTAACAAATAAGCACCTATCCAGGCATGTCTAAGGGTCAGCTCCCAGTGTTTTCTCCTGTCTACTTGATGAATCTGGACATCTTGGGGCAATGCAGCAATTGCCTCATGTACACAGACAACCCTCTCTTCCTACCATCCAACACTACAACCTGTGAGAGATGCACTTATATAGCCAAAGTGGAAGCAAAGCTCTCTTCACCCAAGACTGGACTAGAAAGTCAAGAGATGAAGGTAAACAGTTGCACCACACCACACTCAGCACATAGTCCCTCAAAACCTACACCACCAAAACACACACATAGATACACAAAACACACACCTACATTCACGGAGGTTCTCAATAAAAACCTGCCCAAGCATCAGGGACCTCCAAAGCAGAAACGCAAGCAAACTCCACTCCCCAACACAACCCAAATGACACATAGCCCACAAAATCAGTGTGCCACTCAACCACAGCCCATAAGGCATAACAACGTACCCAACACTCTAGTCATAGGTGACTCTATAGTCAGGCACACTGATGTTCCACTCAACAGGATAAACAAGGAGAAAGTTACTGTCAGCTGCCTGTCAGGTGCCAGGATCCACCACATAATGCATGCACTCAGGTCACTCCACAACAAGTACAACTATGACTCTGTCATTGTCCATGTTGGTGTGAACGACATGAGATGTACATCCATGGACTACACAAAAAGGGACATGGAGGAGCTGTCCAATCTTGTAGCACAGGCAGGTATGACCCTAGCTCTGAGTAGCATCCTGCCATCACCCAGAATGATACCACAGTACAAGGACAAAATGATTGACTTCACCAATTGGCTAAGCTTCTGGTGTCATTCTAAGGGGATCCAGTATCTGTCTGCCTGGGATGACATGATCGACAAACCACGATGCTTTGCCAAAGATGGCCTGCACCTGTCGCCCCTGGGATTCCAGATACTGGCTAAGGCTCTAGCCACCCCTATAGTGCCTTTTTTAGGCAAGGTTCAAATGACTAATTCACCACAGTAACAGGTGCAATCAAGCAGAATCTGAGGGTATTGCTACTCAATGCTAGAAGTCTAAACCTCAAAATGCACTCAATCGAGGCACTCCTTAAAATGGAGAACATCGAAATCTGTGCAGTGACAGAGACCTGGTTCAAGGCTCCAGAGAGTACCCCTGCATTATCAGGCTATAATTCATACCACACCTTTCGGCCACCTAACCTGGACCGTAACACTAAAGGCGGAGGCGTGTCCATATTCATTAAGGATATTCACACCTCCAGGCTAGTTGCTCAGCATAATGCATCCGAGATTATCCAAATGCAACTAACTCTGGGCAAGACCGCAATCCAATTTGTAGCTTGCTACGGATCTCTCACCATGCCCCAGGATTCCCACTCCTCATTTCTTGATACACTGGAAAATATTAGGGTACAACCTAACACCCTAATAATGGGCGATTTCAACTACCCCACCATTAACAGGGAAAACTACTCATGTACCAACTCTTGTGCTCAAATTTTCTGGAATTCATAAATTCCAGTGCCTTGGATCAACTTATCCACACCCCCACCAGGGGCAGCAATATCCTAGACCTGGTTATTACCAACATGGGAAACAGGTACACCACACCAGAGGTCAATTCCTTGTTGGTCAGATCCAACCACAAGCTAATCACCCTAGACATCCACATCCCTCTCCCACCCCCCATTAGGGAAACCGCCGTAAAAAATGTATCCAAAGCCAACTTCACACTTCTTAAGACAGAAGTGGCAAACTTCATGACACCCATGCTGACGCACAATAGAGGTATGACTGCTGAATCCTACACAAATGCACTTTATAAGCACTTACACGAGTGCATGGATCGTGCATTTCCTAACCGGACCAAGATGAAATCTTCCAAAAAAAGGAAACCAATCTGGTGGTCCCCTGCCATAAACAAACTCTACAACAGAAGAAAGAAACTGTTGCAAAAAAGAGTAAAATCCCATGATTGGAGAAACTCCCTGGTCAGCCTCAGTAAGAAGTTGAGATCCCTCATAAAATCCTCCAAAGCTAGTTACGAAAACAAAATCACCACTGACTCTAAAGACAACCACAAAGCATTAAATAGCTATGTCAAGAATCTCAATGGCAACACTCAGATCTGCTCTGAGTTACAGCACAATGGCACTAAATATACAGAATCAACTGATATTGCCAACATCCTGGCAGATAGGTTTAGTGCTAACTTTACCCCCCTCTCATCACCTAAAGGGCCCATCTCTATACGGGAAGAATGCAAAGTTCCTGTAATCACGGCTGCACAGGTAAAAAACACACTCTCCAAAGCCAAGAGCACAGCATCCATGGGGACCTGACAACATCCCAGGCTGTGTTCTACATGAACTACAGAACAAACTGGCACCCCACCTAAGTACCATATTCAATCATAGCCTCACCTCAGGCTATGTGCCCACTGAATTGCGCACAGTGACGGTTATCCCACTCCACAAAGGGGGAGCCACCACAGACCCCGGAAACCACTGCCCCATTAGCCTGACGAGCCTGGTCTACAAGGCTATGGAACGTATCATCATGGAACTTATAAACAATGACATTGGCAATCTCCAAATTCAGGACCCCACCCAGTTTGGGTTTATAGAATGCAGATCATGTCTTCTAAACCTGGTAGACTTCTTTGAAGCAGTCACCAAAGCTGTAGATGAGGGTAAGGTGGTTCACACAGCCTATCTAGATCTCACCAAGGCTTTCAACACCATCCCCCACTCTGGAATTATAGATAAACTCACTAAACTAAGTATAAATCCCTATGTCACAATATGGATTTCCAACTGGCTCACTGACAGAGCCCACACTGTGAAAGTAGCAGACTCCAAATCCAACTTCAGACCACTGACAAGTGGAGTACCACAGGGTTCAGTCCTGGGTCCTCTCCTGTTTGTTATCTACTTCTCTGAAGTACAGGCTAACACAGAAGGCCTTTGGCTAATGAAGTTTGCAGATGACTGCAAACTAGGAGCCATAATCAAAACTCCAAAAGATATGGACATCCTACAAAAGGGCCTCGCTGAGACAGATGCCTGGTGTCAAAGCCATGGCCTCAAGCTCAGTGCCAAAAAGTACATTGTCATCCCTTTTAGTAAAAACTCTGTACCCATGAACTATTACATAGGCGGTAGTCTACTTAACACAGAAAGTGTGATAAGAGACCTTGGGACACAGGTGGACAGTAGTCTCTCCTTTGATAATCACATCGCTACAGTAGTCAGAAAATCCTTCTACATGGCACACCTCGTCACAAAATGTTTCTCATCCAGGAAAAAAGAGGTCATTGTTCCCCTCTACTCGTCACTCATTAGTCCCATTACAGAGTACAATGCCTCTTTTGGTATGTACCTCACAAGACATCTACAACAACTGGAAAGGCTGCAGAAATACCTCACAAAGAGGATTTCCGACCTCAAACAGATGCCTTATGCAGACCGTCTAAAAAAACTGCAGCTTTACTCCGTCCCATATTGCCTACTCAGAGGCGATCTCTGCCTAACACACAAAGCTATGTCAAACCCAGAGCTTTTGGACATGCTCCACTAAAAGAAATCCCAGTCCCTACGAGTTGCACGCTCTAGGGACCTAAACCTTGTCACCACAATAAACAGAACATGCTGGAGGGATAGATTCCTGTCCCAGAACAAACGGGTCTACTTCACGATGTCAAAAGCCGACAATATCGAAGCTGATATTTTCAGCAGCACAACATCGAAAGTGCAGAACATCATGCAGGTAAACGGAAATCTCCATAGGGGGAGATTTCCGTTTACCTCAATGTAGTGCAGTTTCAGAGTTGGAATATTTAAGTAGGTGGGGTGTGCCCCCTGCCTACGCTAGTTATTTTTTATTTTTGTTTGTTTGTATTTTTTTTTATGTTATTCAATGTTTTACTACATCGATCACTAGAGGCCGACCTTTAGTGATTCGATGTAGTAAAATTTCAATAATGTGATATAGACGCGAACAAACTACCTATCTATATCAAACAAAGCTCCTCATTAGCACTATTCAGGAAAAATCTTGATGATTGGATGGGAGATGGGAAATTCACCCTGGGGATCACTTATGTGGCTCTGCTCGACAGTGGCACAGGAAAATAATTTTCTTGCGTGGCGAAAGCCAGGGTACCTTTTGGCTAGGCTTATATAGGCCCTATGGCCAATAGCCTAGTACCTACCTATGAACCTATGAACCTATTAGCACTCCTCTGTTATAGCAATACCAGTTTCCAGGGTTAGATCATCTACTAGGTCAGTCTGTACATCTGTTTTTTGTGTGTGACACTATAAACTTCCCCACAGGCAACATCTGACCACTCCCTCTAATACCTTGCATAAGAGGTAGCTGCCCCCCTCACCCTGCCCTGGCTATGCCTCTGTCTTTACATTAACAATGACTGTATTTCTGCATGTAAGGGTAAAATATATGCCCTCAAACATACCTAGCACTGTGTGTCTCTGCTAAAGGGCCACTGTACAGATTATGATGGCTTTGACAATATCATTTATACATTTGTGTACTGTGTGGAGAAATGCCAGATGTATAGTGTGAGTTGACCATACAGTGGATGGCATACTCTACATTTTACACTGAATGTACCATGTTTTATATGTTTAACTTCGCCAGGTCATGTAGAGTTCATCAAAGATCATAGTTGTGGTCTAGACACCACTGCTTCCTCTGTGCTTACATGGACTGTGCATAAGCCTTTCGGGGCAGGGCATGTTGTGACTCTTGGTTGGCTATTGTGGATGTCCTCATTGCTGTATGTTCCAGGTGGTGCATGGTAGAAAGCTTCACAACCATCTAATAGACCAACTTATGGTGGCAATGGTGGACAGAAATAATGCAGAATCATGTTGTGCAGAATGTAGCACAGAATAAGCATTTTGCTCACAGTAGGAAGGTCATACTGAAGAAACCCCCAACAGACATATCTAGGCAGGATAGATGGACTTTAAGGAGGCCAAATGCTTGCTTAAATATGTATGCAGAATCTATGAGAGGGCAGTGCTGTTAACTTCCTGTGGAGAAGCCTGTGGATTATGAGCTGGCGTCATAAGCCAAGATTTGATTGCATGCCCTACATAACCTGAAAAATATTAGGGCGTACACAATGAGATGAGGTGGTTAGGCATTATAGCTTTCCCTCTGTTATACAGTTGCTTATGAGGTGTTTAGTGACTTTAGCTGCGCTTATCTTCTAAGTGTTAGCATGGTATTTGTCTATGCAGGAAATTACAGTACAGAGACTTTGTGTGGCAAATGTATGAGTCCTGGGTACTACCAAGAAGCTGGACTGAGACATTGGTGATACAGTAACATGCATCAAACAGTACCTGTCATTTTGTAGAATGGTAGCCTTTGCTGTTATACCTTCTTTCCCATGGAAAAAGTGGGGCCCAGTAGCCTCATGGGGTGAATCTAATGTTCTAAGTACCTCACTAAAGCATGCTAGACCATAAAAAATACACATAAGTTCATAGGTAGATACTAGGCTATCGGCCCAAGGGCCTAAGTAAGCCTAGCCAACAAAGTTCCCTGGCTTACGCCAACCCAAGAAAGTTAATTTCCTGTGCCCCTGTCGAGCAGAGCCACAGAAGTGATCCCCGGGGTGTATTTCCTATTTCCCATCCACTCAGTAAGATTTTTCTTGAAGAGTGTTAATGAGGAACATTGCTTGACATCGATGGGTATCTATCCCTCCAGCAAGTCCTGTTTATTGCAGTGACAAGGTTTAGGTCCCTAGAGCGTGTAGCTTGGAGGGATTGGGATTTTTTTAGGTGTAGCATGTCCAACAGCTCATCGTTTGACATGGTAGTAATTCTATGCTGTAGTGTTTGTGTATATCCACATGGGCTATAATACCATTATGGAAAAGATGCAGAATCCTCAAGACCAAAGCTAGTAACATACCCATCAACTTTGGAAGGACCCCATGAAAAGTAGAGTAAGAGCTATGAATACCTTGGCATCTACATGGATATGAAGGATATGCATTCCCCTACTTCTAGTTTGTGAGCCATAAGTTTACTAAAGCATGTCTCTGTCCACATGAGAGCAGCCAAGAATCTCCTGTTTTCAAAACTGTAATTAGTTAGACATTGCCAGTAATCCCTACATGGGGGTTGCTGAACTTTGTTGGTCACACCAGATTGTGGTATCCTGGAAGCAAGAGTTTTAAAGCAGAAAATTACAAACCTACATGCTACACTGAGCATCTGTGCCAGTTGCAAAATGACCTAAAATGGAGGTGCTTGCCCTTTTATAAACTATTTGAGCAATGAGTACTTTTGCAGTATTCTGCAACTCAGAAATCCAAAAGGTGGGAGAGGCATTCCATTACCATATAATCACTGCATCATTTATATTCATTCCCTAATTTCAATGTCATTACTCACTCATCAGATATTTTGAGGTTTACACAGACATCCAACTCTGCACTCTGAATTGTACTTTGTTTGGATGTATCTGCAACTTCTGCAAGCGTGTGCTACATACAGATTACGAATAATACCCATAGTAACTACCCGTATTCAGCACTCGATCTCTGTGCCCTGCTTTTATGCACAGCTTGCTATGCTACACATGCTGTATCTATAACAATTGTACTCTGCAAGGGCTTCTTTTCCTGTGAAAATCATAGGTGTATGACTCATAGTGCTGTTCACCCTTTACATATAATGACGTTGCCTGAACATCTCAAACTTTTTACTGCTGTATGGTGTAGACTTCTGTGTGCCCTACATTCTGCAGTACTTCAGTCCTGAACTTTGTCTGTCTCTCTCACTCTCTCTCTTTGCTTTGGAACAAAGGAACAGCATACTCAGAAATATTCAGTTTCATTTTTAATTTCAAATCTGTTGGTACTGCAGTTGATACTCCCCATCCATACCATGACTGTGAGGGCATCACAGAATCTCACCCTTGCAAGTAAAAAAATGAAATTTGTGAAAGCTTATCAAACAGTTGTCGAGCTCCAAAATGTTATAACTCATATAATACATTAAATAATGGGTCTATATTATATCATCGAACGCTTAAAAAAGTGAACGCTGATTGATCGACCTAATTTAAGCGAAAGCTTACAATCTGGAACTGTCAGATCAGCAATTTTTTTCCCAGGGAAAAAATCACTGATCCAAAACACATACACACAACACAAGCACACCAAACAAACAGAAATCCACACACATACACCTAAAATCTGATACCTAACCCTATACTAAACTATGCACACACCACTAACTACCCACTTACCTTAACCCAAACCCTAACCCTAAGGTCCGTCACTATCGCACACTCACCTCACTCGCTCCCTAACCCTAACTCACTTAAATCCGCCCTAACCCTCATGTTCACTCAATTGCACACACACCTAACCCGAACCTTAACCCTAACTCACCTAAATCACCCTAACACTCACATCCACACAATCGCACACTTACCTGAATCCAACCGGTAACTTTCCACCATAACACTGAAAGTACCGAAGCAACAGAAACGGACAACCAAATTCTTTCCCTAGGAAAAAATTCGAGTTTCTGCTGCTTCGATATTTTGCAGTTTCGCGAAAATAAGTTTGATCAATCAGTGTTCGCTTTTATAAGTGTTCCAGGATATAATATAGACCCTAAATAACAGTGATGGGTTATTTTATAAATCCCTATTAAAAGCTTCTACTTTCAATGTCTTGCTCATATCTGTGGATACAAAGTTCCCAGAAGATGAGGTTTTGTTCATACTGCACATAAGTTGAATAAAGATCATAAATGTAACTTCTAAGTATGTTTCTGCACTGTTGAAATGAAGTGAATACTCATACCCTGCTATTCGCATTTTTAAATATTGTCCAGAAAATAATTATCCTGATTATGTGTATCTCGTTATTCAGACGCTAGTCTGAGACATTAACTAACATGCATGAATTGGTTAAAACTATTGAAAAGAGCCTGCAGACACCATAGCCCAACATGGGCAGTTATAGCACTGAACTATTACTGGAAAAAGAAAAAAGAAAGACAAAGTTAGTTGAGATTAGGTGAGATTCTTAGGGAAAAAATAGACAATCTTGAAAGCTGGTAAAACAGGCTTAGCACAAGGAACAGTAAACTTCTCTTCTATTGAAAGTCAAATTTACTGAAAATGCAAGTGACAACCCATTAAATGACAAAACATGCTGAGATTTGTGCTCAAATAGTATTTATTGAAGTATTAATTAGCATCTGTGTGAGGGATGCAGGATTTCAAAAGATAAATGTGCAATAGTCTGGGATAGCCCATGGGATCTGGGTGTCCCCTTTTGTGAGCAAACCAGGAGTACTGTCTGGTTAAGAAACTTGGAAGATTTAGACAGAAAACAAATGACGGCTGAGAACATCAATCCATATAGTACAGGAAGCAGCTCTTTAACAGCTCATAACCTTACTCATCTGCACTAAGTGCCAGACAAACTGTTGCAGCCCAAAACACACTGCAATTCACACCTTAGTGCCTGTGAAAAACAAGCTAAATAAAAGTGTATTCATAGTTAACATAATAGTATTAAACTCAAGGACTTCATGCTTTCAGATTTTTTCAGGGCTAAACAATAAACACACATTCAACATTCAAAAGAACAAGGAAACAAGGGATCACACCCAAACAACATGATTAATATAATGATGCACTTGCTTACTACAATCCATTTCCTTTCTTTACACCATAACTTCTCCAGTTCATTGGTAGTTACCAGGAGACCATTGAGAAGCCTAAATCAAAGCATTGTGTGGTTAATCAAGGACAGAACAGGGAATAAACATGAGGCAAAATTAGAGATGTTCTGCAAAACTGGATACAGATAAGAGCAGAGTATTCTAAATCCTTATACAAAAGGTTTTACAGCAATATGTATTTTATGAACAACAGAACTGTGAAACTCTATGACTGACACTGACAAGCTGCAATCCTCAGTAATTTACAACAAAAAAGAAAGAAATAAAAGAAAAGCAAAGAAAAGGAAAGAAAGAAGGGAATGAATAAGTTAAAGGAGGTCTGGCAGTTGGTGTGGAAGACTAAGACCTCTGCCTGCTATACTTAAGGTACGAGGTCTGTGTGACTCTGAGCAAGTCTTTTAACTGAGACACCTCACACACACGCACACACACGCACACACACACACACACACACACACACACACACACGCACACACACGCACACACACGCACACACGCGCGCACACGTGCACACACACACACACACACACACACACACACACACACACACACACACACACACACACACACTCACAGACATGCATATTTCATTGCTAATGCTAAACCCTATCTCATTGTTCAGGCAATGCTAAAACATCTTCAGTGCTGTGTAACTAACCTTCATCTCGTTTCCTCAACTGTTGACTGCAATCACTCAGTGGGGCATAATGCTGCAAAAATATTCAGAATGGACTTTAAAATCTTGCATGCCAGTAGCATTATCTGTTTGTACTCATTCGCATGCATGCTGAGCAGAAACTCAAAAGTGCAAAATAAAAGAAATCCAAATGGACTTATTTTAAACCAGTGTTGCATACATGGCTGGGTGCTCCAGCCAGCACCAGGCCCTCAGCAGCTGCCTAAGAAGCTATGTGCTGGATCCTGCCATGTGACTGACATTAGGTGCACTGTGAGAAATATGACTGTCAGACACACTAGCAGCATGAGATATGGAAAAGGTAGATAACAGTGTGGTAAGTGTTTTTCTGGGTCACTCATGATCACCATTCCTAACAGCACTACCTTCCATGCCTACAGAGCAATGCCTAAGAAGTTTAGCAAATAGAAAGACACTGGTGACACTGCTAAGAATAATACCCATAAAGCAAAGTCCTCTGAGACCACGAATGAGGAGCTTCATCGTGCACCAAGAGTATCTTGTGAAGATGCCCCTCATATGTAGTGGTCTTCCTCTGTAGCAGTAACCTTAATTCCTCTTGCACCATTACTCACTAATAAACTTATTAAAGCTGTCTGATTTGGATTAATCACAGACATCAGTAAATGTACCTACTCAGCCATCTGTACCAGGTACATGGTCTGTGGGACCCTGAGCAAGTCATTTAACTAGAGAGTTTCAAATGCTACTATTTCTATATCTGGCTTTGAAGTGTGGTTCTGGTGCTGGATCATACTTACACAGGGTATTGTGCTTTGTTCTGTTCACAGATGATTCTCTATCCTGCACCACCAATCCTGAATTGCATTGCCAAAAGTTGGAGGATATGCAACCTCTGATTATGATGATGATTGCTGATTGACCTGTTATGGATGGAAATTTCAGTGTTTGGGTTTGACATGGACCACTGGATCCCCTATACAGACCATGGACACAGCCTTTGTACCTATGGATACCCAGGAGATATGCACCATGCACTGTGGGTAGGTTACTGGGAACATTAGCTGTCAGAAAAGTGTGGTAACCCCTACTGGACATGTATCGGGATTTGCCCATAGCCCGTAGCTCCACTGGATGGGGGTGGTGCACATATGGAAGTGAGTACTACTGCTTATTGCAGGCATGCTTACCTACTTTCCCTAAACTTGCTGTTTCAATGATTGCAACACAACATATGTGCAGGACCATCATGGAGGTGCAGGCTAGTACCACTAGTGCCATGCTGGAGTAAGGCTTCCACAGGGTGAGCAAGATGATCTTTGGGAGTGCATGTTCCATATGTGTGATTGTTTTGACAGACTAAATCATATAGCTGAACATGTCCATGTCTTCTCAAGCTCACCTGATATGCACTGGATTCCATCTACAAAGCCATTCTACTGCTACCTCCATGTATGTGGCCATTATGGCTGTGGATGGCAGAGATCATGGTTATGTGCTAGCATTTCCACTGCTACATCTACAGCAGAGGGGACTTGGACCAGGACAAGGTGTCCCCAGGGTTGTTGCAGTCATGGCAGTGGCTCCTCTGGTAATGGACACCATTTCAAATCAAGCAGCATGCTGTCATCTAGACAGGACAGTGGTAACGACAACTGTAATGGGCAGGTGCATAAGATGCACAACCCTATACCATGCATGTCCTTGACCTTTCGAGTAGAGCAAACCACAGTGCTGCAACTACTGCTGTTTTCATAATTTGATTGTATGGACACTGAAATTTGACTGTGCTCATTATCACCAATGCCAGAGCTCTATATCACTATATTTGAACATTTCTGGATTGCTCCACCATCTTGGTTTGCCTCATTAGCTCAAACAGTTCCATTCATTTTAACATCATTGCTCATTACTATCTGATTTTATAGCCATTAGCAAATACCACTGCCAGCACAGTTTCTTAGCTTTTACCAATAGCAGTAAATGTTTCTATGAATTGGGCATACCCTCCATGCAATCACCCATCTAGAAAAATGACTTGAAACAATGTGGCACACTTTTCTGAATCCTAGGCTTAGACTGATTTTAAAATATTTTGTGTTGTACTTCCAATAAACATTTATCAGACTCCTTAGAGATAGATACCTATATTGATGTATAGATATAGATATAGATAATAGATATACATATAGAAATTGGTACACATACAGGTAAAGATATAGATATAAATTATATATAGATACATATATTGCTATATATATGGATATAGATATATTGGAGTTACCAGGACTTGTTAAGGTGCTGCTCTGCTTGGGTAGCAGTACCAGCCTTATATGAGCACTATGATGGAAGACTGATATAATTTTATGTTCTCATGTGGGCTAGTGGGGAAGCTTTAGGAAAGTCAAGAAATAATTTCAGCGACCTGCAGAGGATTCTCTTATTCTAGTAATTATTTGTAATTGTGATGTTATACAGTTCATCTAGAATACCTACATGCACAGCCCATGGCCCAGTCTCAGAATACACCATAGAAGGCAAGAATTAATGAATGACAATATTACAATCACAAAGTAAACAAAATATAATGAGGATGATACATAGCCATCACAATGTAGCAGTAGTTAAGTGATGACAGAATAGAAAAGCACACATTTATATACAGAATGTACAGTAGAACATCACTCACTTGCGTATGTGTGTGTGTGTGTGTATATATATATATATATGTATATATATATATATATATATATATATATATATATATATATATATGGTTTACTATCAGATTTGCGAACGTCACTCGGTCGAACGTTGTATAGACGAACGCATAAGGTCGGAAACACAAATGTCGAAGGCAGTAAAATCAATCGAGGAACGGTTTTACCATGGGTCGAGGTAGGGAGGATGTTTGTAGTAGGGTATTATACTGTACACCTACCACCCATGGTAAAACCGCTCGATTGATTATACTGCCTTCGACATTTGTGTTTCTGACCTTATGCGTTCGACTATACAACGTTCGACCGAGTGACGTTCGCAAATCTGATAGTAAACCTATATATATATATATATATATATATATATATATATATATATATATACCTGCACTTGTGTCTTATTGTCACCACACTTCTTGGTGCTCATTGACAAGGAAAGATATTCTTCCCCATATTTATCATTTATCAAAATGTATACATATTTTTTACTAATGCTTGTCTTCAAACCTACAACAGATATTTTACTGCATTTACTTAATTTGATTGCATGAAAACTGTACCATGGATTTTGTCTGAGCAGACTTGTTGTATCTTTTTTCTTTCTTGAAAAATCTGTTTTTGCGCAGAGTTTAAAAATAGTTTGCTGAGATAAAATGCTCTTCCACAGTTACCAAATTAAAACAGACAAACAAATAAATAAAAACAAAATAAAATAAAGTAAAATGTAAAAAGAAAGATGTACATATCTTTAACCTATTCTGATGACTAGATTTCACCATTAATTTGAACACTGCTGACAAATGAGTATAAAAATCTGCAGTGTAGACTCCTTTCTAAATGGTTGCACTTAAGTTATTTATCCAAATATATTAAGACATGTAGCTTGTTAGAAGATTGGAATGGTAAACAAAAATCAGAGTAAAAGCAAAGAGTTCCCATGTACACAATTATTAATAGATTTACAGATACATTTCAGATATTCAAAAAAAACACAATGTACTTGTAAAAAATATATAACTGGTGAAGACAAAAGTAAAACCACCATCAGCTTTAATAGGGAAAACAACAAGTACAAACACAGCTGACTTAGCACTTTCACCCAACTAGGGCATCCTCAGAGTCAGTAAATTTTCTAACACTCCTTAATAAGTTAAATTCAAATAACTTTACAACCAATGAGCATCCAAGTGTAATAAAATTGCTGTAATGATCCCTAAAATTAACTCTTAACAATACAGCATAAGTTTTAATAATCAGAAAAAAACTTACTTGTCATTCAATTCAAATATTTACTAATAACATGTCACAAAACATTTGCCCTGTAAATTCCACCAGTATTTTACTTTTTTAGAAGAAACCAAAATGTGTCAAATGCTTAAAGCTTTGTGTTTTAATATACATGCCAATGATAAAACGTCATTGATGCCAGGTGTTGTGCTGGCATCTAGTCTAATCTGTCATAGGCATTCTCTAATTTCAAGTATATTTTTGAAATCTCCCCCAAAATCTTTTATGTAAATTCTATCAATGACAAAAAATATAAAATGACAAAACTTTGGAAAAGCACAGTTGTATTCATCAAGTCAAAAGAAGCTTACTGGTAGATTTAATGCAAATCATTTTGGAAAACAACTACATACACTTTGAGGGTGAATACTATAAACAGTCTACGGGAGTTGCAATGAGAGCTAGATGTGCTCCCATATTTGCCAATTTGGTACTAGCAGAATGGGAGGACCAATATGTTTTATCATCTATTTATGCATCCAAAATGATTATTTATTTAAGATTTTCAGATGACATATTATTTCTTTGGAAGGGCTCTCATGACGAGTTGGATGAATATATAACATATCTAAATCAAACTACAAATTTTTGAGATTTACCAGTAAGGTGGGTAAGAGCTCGATTGATTTTCTGGACCTATATTTATATACAAGTAATGGGAAGATAGAATCAAGTTTATTCAGGAAAAAGACACACAGCAACACTTTTTTACATTATGAGAGTTGCCACCCACATTACATTAAGAAAAACGTAATAAAGGGTCAGATGATTAGGTCATCCCACATAATAAGTGATGACAAAAAAGTTTTAGAAGAAATTGATAAATTTATTGACTTATTCACCGAAAGAGGTTACTCCATGGATTTATTAACATGAAATAAAAAAGAGATTGTCCAAAGAAGGGGAATAGACTTTAAACCGATTTTAATAGACAGGCAAAGAGATACAGAAAAAGTTGTTGAAAAGCATCACATAAACACTGATATCCAGGTAGGGATGGTGTTGCAGTATAACACTATGTATGGTAAGGTGAAGGAAATTATTGAAATGGGATGGCACAACATATTCCCTACAGACATGTTAAAAGTCATAGGAGATGGTCCAAAATTCATCAACAGTAGGGGCATAAACATTAAGGAATTTTTAGAAAGAATTCCTAAACCAGTTGGACAAAGACCTGCAAGGATGGCAAAATGTGGAAAATGTAAGGCATGTAAATATATCAATGATGGTCCGTATGTGCAAGTTGGTAACTATAAAGGGGCACTAGTGTGTCCAGTCCACTGTAATTGTAATACGAATATGGTGATATATGTGGCCACTTGTTTATCATGTCCAGCGTTTTACGTTGGTATGACCACTAGGAAATTAAAACAAAGAATATTGGAACACACCAGGGACATAAAAAACAAAAAGTCAACTAATTCCTTTTACATGCATAGTAAGGACTGTTTGAATTTAAAAAAAAATTATATTTTTTGTCATTGATAGAATTTACATAAAAATTTTTGGGGGAGACTTCAAAAATATACTTGAAATTAGAGAATGCCTATGGCAGATTAGACTAGATGCCAGCACAACACCTGGCATCAATGACGTTTTATCATTGGCATGTATATTAAAACACAAAGCTTTAAGCATTTGACACATTTTGGTTTCATCTAAAAAAGTAAAATACTGGTGGAATTTATAGGGTAAATGTTTTGTGACATGTTATTAGTAAATATTTGAGTTGAATGACAAGTAAGTTTTTTTCTGATCATTAAAATTTGTGTTGTATTGTTAAGAGTTAATTTTAGGGATCATTACAGCAATTTTATTGCACTTGGATGCTCATTGGTTGTAAAGTTATTTGAATTTAACTTATTAAGGAGTGTTAGAAATTTAACTAACTGACTCTGAGGATGCCCTAGTTGGTGAAAGCACTAAGTCAGTTGTGTTTGTACTTGTTGTTTGCCCTATTAAAGCTGATGGTGGTTTTTACTTTTGGCTTCACCAGTTATATATTTTTTTACATTTCAGATATTGTAAACTGCCATTGCTGTGATTTCCTGTATGACACATGGATTTATTTTTAGATTTAGAAAGCTTGATACAAATAAAATCAAAAGGCTTGGCAGTGATATTTGATCCGAGAAAATTATTTGTAGGTAGAAAGCCTAAAGCTGAACAGGAAATTTAACAGAATCATGACAACATGCATTATTTTAGAATAAATCAGATATAACACAATACGAGATTAATATATTCAGTGTTATAAAGATGAGATTTGGATTTGTAATGATCTGCAATGTCTGAATAAATGCATCAAAAGTGATATTTGCTCATTGCTTACAGTTGTAAAGTAGCTTCAAAAATACCAACTGTCATGTTCTTTCCAGTATTAGTAGCAAACCATTTTTGGCAGATAAAGTTAGAAGAAACAAACTTTAAATCATGTACATATAATACACCAGTGAGAAGGTAGAGTTTTTTTAATCTACTTGGAATTCCTTCAGCACTAGATGTGTTCCAAAGAGTTGACTGCTATGTAACAGAAGGTTTGGAAAGTAATGTGAGCAAATTTAAAGATATGTTCATGTAGAAAACAGAACAATGCACATGCTAAATAGATTAAAGCAGACACATTTCAGGTCAAGTCAGGGCAAATGTAAAACCAGAGTGCTGACCTTGAAATACATGGACTATACTATAAAGTCAGAAGACTGAGGCTGGATGGGTCCAAATGGAGAGAAGAAAAGTCAGCAAGCAAAGGAGAGAAGTATTACTACTGAAACTGAATTCATCCTCAAGTCTTGGTGAGTACCTTCTTGAGGCAAACCCTGGTTTTACAAAATCTCACCAAGGCGACACTGATATATTGACTGTCTTTATATAGCATATATCATGGACAGAAGTAGGTTAAAAACTAAAAATGATAGCTGGGTGCACAAGACCCAGGATAAAAAAGTGCCCAATCCTGGTAGGTGCACTGGTGCCAGGACTGGAAAAGATGACAGTGTAGAATCCTCAAAATAAGGAAACATTCCTATAATGGGGTCAGGCCTGGCCAGGGGGAGGATGCCCCCCCCTTGTTGTAGAAGGAAGTAGCAGTCCAAAAAATCACAAAAACTGATAGGCCAAAGAAGAGCCATAAAGATGATAAAGTGGACTATTGAGGATAAGAAATAAATTATGTATTGTTACTATTATGCAAAAAGCCCAGAATTTCCAGACACAAGATATAAAAAATTATTAGGAGAGAAATTAGAGGAAAGAAAAATACTTCCATAAGAAAAACTGTCGGAAGCTTCAAATGAAAATTTGTGTTCATTGATACAACAGATTTGTTAAAAACAGAGTATATAGATCAAGAAACCTTGACCTGTTTGGAAAAAGAAGCATCTGAGGAAGTGCAAAAAAATAAACAACAAAACCAATAGATATTTGAAAAGTATAAAAAAGAAATATAGACATGGGAAAAAAAAGAGAAATTTGATATAGTGCAATATTTATGCAGAGGAGAAAGCCACATTAATCAAGGTGAAGAAGGCAGCCCCAAAGATATTCGAAGAGAGATACAAGTAAAGGTATCCAGATATGGATAATTTCACAATAAAAAAATAACATCACAAAGATGGAACATATAAAAGAAGATTAGTAAAGCAGAAATTAAAAAAATAGAAGTTGAAGTTCTGGAGTGCCTGCAAAGTGAAGGATTTGGTGTAGAAGGCCTAGCACAGGTTACATCACATCAGGATGGAGTGAGTCCCCAAAGTTGGGAGAAACAGAAAGATCAGGAAACATCTGAAGAAGACATATGGACATGGGAAAGAAAAAGAGATTTAATATGGTGTAATATTTATGCAGAGGAGAAAACAAAACTCACCAATACAAAAAGAGCAGCACCAAAGATATTTGAAGAGATATACAGGCAAAGAAATCCAGGCATGGACAACTTTACAATACAAAAAATAAGAGAAAGAGAAAAAGTAGAAAAGGAGATTAGTAATGGAAAAGTTAAAGAAATAGAAACTGAAGTCATGGAGTACCTGCAAAGTGAAGGATTCAGTGTAGAAAATCTAATTAAGAAAGCACAACAACAGGATAGAGTAATGGATATCCAAATTAAGGGAAAATCAGTAGAACAGGAAGCAATTGGTCAGGTGCAAAATGAAGATAATTTGGAGGCTTCCACA
Source organism: Protopterus annectens (assembly GCF_019279795.1). Classification (NCBI taxonomy): domain Eukaryota; kingdom Metazoa; phylum Chordata; order Ceratodontiformes; family Protopteridae; genus Protopterus; species Protopterus annectens. The sequence goes on along the minus strand of NC_056732.1, from coordinate 682,846,771 downwards.
GGAAACCAGTTTAAACATTCACGTAAAGCTAGACAGCAAGGGAAGGAACAGGAAACTGTGGAAACTCTGATGCAGTCAATGTTGAGGAGTGATAGGCCAGGGAGTTCCCATATGACAGAGGTATGGATGGCACAGGATGAAGTAGAAGAAAAAGTACTACAGGAAGGTGCTACAGAATCTTCTATAAAATGCCTGCAGGAATTGGAAAACATGGGATGTGCCCTTAGTTTGGAAGAAAATGAGCTAAGAGAAGAGTTGCTTGATTTAATAGACATAGGCAGATATATTAAGATCAGTGAAAGAAATAGACTGCAGAAGGTTACTAAAACCCAAAAAGTCAGAAGTTTGGTAAAACAAATGAACACAGTAATTAAGACTGTTCATAGAGACCCATGTGATATAACTGAAGTAAACAGGGTATATTACTGTACAGCTAAATTAATAACTGATAAATTTCTACCACAGGAACATTAGGTAGTGAGGGAAAAGAAGGGGAGACATTGAATACCATCATGGAAATATCGAATAGAGAAAACTATAAAGCAGTTAAGACAGTAAGTGTCACTGTTAGAATATTATAGAAGAGGAAATAGATCAACAGAAATACTAAGAAAAATAGATGTGATAAAAGCAATGTGCAGTATTAGAACAGACCAGGATCTATCATGCATTATTGCAAATAACAAACTAAAAATTTCAGCACAAGCAGAAAGAATTAAAAGATAACGAAAATAAATATAAAGGAAAAGTATAAAATAAGGAATTTATCGATGATCCAAAAATGTTTTATAAAGAATTTGGAAATAAGGTAAAGGAACTGAAAGACCACCAAAAAAGAAGAAATCGATACATTTTGGAGAAGTATCTATGAAGATCCTGTGGAATATAACAAAGATGCTAAATGGATAAAAAAAATTAAAGAAAGAATAAGAGGTTAAAAGATACAGGATATGAAATGGAATGAAGTAACAACCAAAGAGACTGAAACAATGTTAAGAAAAGCCTCTAACTGGAAAACCTCAGGCCGAGATACAGTACCTCATTTTTGGCTGAATGTATTAACATCTTTACACGAAGATTTAGCCATGAGTAAGAACTATTTATATGCACACCCTGAACTGACACCAACCTAGTTAACAACAGGAAAAAACAATGCTCCTACTTAAGAGTGAACCGGCAAGCTACCCTAAAAATTATAGACATATAACTTGCCTTCCGACGACATATAAACTATACATGGGAATTGATGCTGACAGAGTTTATATATAGTCATTTAGAAGAAAACACAATTATGGCAGTAGAACAAAAGGGCAATAAAAGAAAGTCATGTGGAACAAAGAATTTGTTGTTAAATAGTCAGAATGGAGAACTGTAAAAAGGGGAATAATCTAAGTATGGCATGGATTGACTACAAAAAAGCATTTGATAGTATCCCACATTCATGGATAAAAGAGTGCTTAAAAATGTATAAGATACACCCTACACTGATCGACTACATTACAGTGACCATGAAACAGTGGCAGGCTACTTTGCAATTATTCCATGATAAAGGACAAGTTAATATCCCAGGGATAAAAATTCAAAGGGGGATATTCCAAGGTGACTCGGTCACTGCTGACATTCTGCCTTGCCCTTAACACATTAAGCTGTCTACTTAACAGTTTAGGCCATGGCTATAATCTGGCTTTGAGAAAACAACAAAGTGTAAAGACTTCTCATCTTCTCTTAGTCGATGATTTAAAACTGTATAGCTCATTAGATGAGGAACCAAAAACACAACTGCAAGTTGTCAAAACTTTTTCAGATGATATAAGAATATCATTTGGTCTTGATAAATGTGCAAAAGCAACCTTTAAAGCAGGAAAACTGTAGCACCAGGAAAACATCAATTTGGGACAAGAATGTGATATAAAAGAACTTGAGCAAGCGGGAGTGTATAAATACTTGGGAATTAATGAAGGATCAACAATAAAACATGAACAAATGCAAATAAAACTTAGTAAGGAATATTTCAGAAGACTTAAATTAATCCTGAAAACAGCACTGACATCTAGGAACAAAATTCAAGCTATAAACCAATTTGCTCTTCATGTCCTAACTTCCAGTTTTGGAGTGATTGACTGACCCCAAAATGTGCTGGATAGAGTAAATAGGAAAACAAGAAGGATGCTTCATGCTCACCAAATGATTTATAAAAATCAGTGCATATTAAGATTATATATTCCCTGTTCTGAAGGACGGATGGGCCTCCTTGAAACTGATTATATGTATAGATCTGCAATCATGGGACTCCACATATATCTGCTGACTTCACAAGACCCAAATATAGTGAAAGTTTTGAAACAAGAAGAGAATAAATCTAAGATGACTTCTCTGCTTTATTTAGCAGAAGCATATTGGGATCAAGCAGGAATGGAAATCAAACCAGAAGCAGATAAAAATCAGGCCGCAACTGAATGTGCCAAAAAACAAAAGAAAGAATATAAGGTGAAAGACCAGATGAGAAGGCAAGAAATAGGGAAAAAGCATAAATATAGTTGCAAGTATAGAAAACTTCTGCAAGAACCTTATGTTGATCAGGAATAATGCAGGAATGGTTAAAGAGTGGTGAATTCAAACCAAGAGATGAAAGGTTAATATTGGCAACCCAAGATAGTGGGCTACATACACAATGGTTTACAAAGAACATTGAACATGTGGGAGAAACAGACAAATGTAGGCTTTGTAAAACTGAATTGGAAACAGTTGCACACCTTGTTGCAGGTTGTGACATACTAATGGCAGAAGGACTGTATATTGAAAGGCATAATAATGTGACAATTGTTGCACTGGGGATTGTGTGAACATTATGGTACTGAAGTGGCTGAAAAGCACTGGAAATATGAGCCACAAAGCATCATAGAAAATGATAAAGTTCATATCACATGGGACCACCCATTACCAACAGTTCAAAAGATAGATGCTAGAAAACCAGATATAGTGGTCCAAGAAAAGAAGACAAGAGTAGCAGTGATCACTGAAATCACCACACTCAGTGACTACAGTGTCTTGTGTGCAGAGAGACACAAAATCATAAAATATCAGGATCTGCAGGCAGAAATGAGAGCAATGTGGAAGAAAGATACCCAGACAGTTCCATTAGTAGTAGGAGCAACAGGTCTTATAAAAAAGAATTTACAATCATATTTAGATATGTTACCAATCCATGTAATTCCATACGAATTGCAGAAGGAGTCATTATTGGGCACTTTGCAGGTGCTCCGAAGAGCACTTTTGGCTGACATCAAAGATTGAAACAATACTAATTTCATGAACTTTAATCATACTTTGACTTAGGAATGGGGTCCATTCATGTCATGGTATTAAAAACTCAAAAGACTTGGAGAAATTAAAAAAATCAAAAGATCTGAAACCTGATGCAGAAAAAAAAAACAACTTTGAAATGCTGAAGAAACAATTTGGAGATGCTTCAGCAATAAATATTACAAATGAATAATTTCTTTATGTTGCAAGTACATGCCATTCAAAGTGGTATAGAATCTATGAACCTACAAGATAATAAACCAGTTGACTGTGGGTGGAGAGCATTTAAGATACAAAAAACAATACACAGACAGAAAAGGTAATGTTATCCCCAAAGAATGGAGGTGAGAAATGTCATGAAAATGTTTATATGAAAAAATTATTGAGGAATAGTTTGACAGATATTTGTAAATCATATCTATAATGTGTTTCTTTAAGGTACCTCTGGATTACAGATTGTAAAAGATGGTACTTAACCTGGAAAGTTTAACCTGAAAGTGAAATACAGGAAAGGAAATAAGCTACATGCAGCAGAGATAGTGAACTGGTGATTCTCTGGACAATGCTGTAGTTATTAATGACAGAAGAAGGAAAATAATTTTATAGGCATGCTAATAGCGATTTAAAAATGCAGTTACTGAAAGATGTTAAAATTAAAGGACAGAAAATATGAAAAACTTATTTTGCTATAAATGAAACAATTCATTGTATCCAGTTTTTAAAGTCCAAATCTGGAAAAATAAAACTTCTCAACCAGCTAACAATACAGTTGCTGGAGAAGATAAAATAATTACCTTAGGATAACAAATTACAAAGAAAGAATAAGCAACGTAATGTAATGTTTTGGCCAAGAATGCCAATTTATATTAAACAGAGAAATCAGAGCTGTGTCATCTGCAATGCATACCCTAACAACAGTCTAAAAGAACAGATAATTCAAAAGAAGAGATGGTAGCATGTCTTTTTCTATCTGAGTGACTAAAGATTTGTTCCATTATAGAGAAACCATCCAAAAAAATATTTTACTTATACACAAATCTTATCAAATAACTTTATTTGGTTAATAAACATGGAAGAGCTCTCCGATCTTGTAGCCCAGGCAGGTATGACCCTAGCCCTCAGTAGCATCCTGCCATCACCCAGAATGTTACCCAGTACAAGGACAAAATGATTGACTTCAACAATTGGCTAAGCTTTTGGTGTCATTCTAAGGGGATTCAGTGTCTGTCTGCCTGGAACGACATGGTCGACAGACCACAATGCTTTGCCAGAGATTGCCTGCACCTGTCGCCCCTGGGATTCCAGATACTGGCTAAGGGTCTTGCCGCCCCTATAGTGCCTTTTTTAGGCAAGGTTCAAATGCCAAATTCACCACCGTAACACGAACAGGCAAGCAAAAACTGAGGGTAATGCTACTCAATGCTAGAAGTTAAAATCTCAAAATGCACTCACTCGAGGCACTCCTTAAAATGGAGAACATCGATATCTGTGCAGTGACTGAGACCTGCTTCAAGGATCTAGAGAGCACCCCTGCATTACCAGGCTATAACTCATACCACACTTTTTGGCCATCTAACCTGGACCAAAACACCAAAGGCGGAGGTGTGTCCATATTCATTAAGGATATCCACACCTCCAGGCTAGTTGCACAGCATAATGCATCCGAGGTTATTCAAGTGCAACTAACTCTGGGCAAAATTGCAATCCAAATTGTAGCTTTCTACAGATCCCCCACCATGCCCCAGGATTCCCACTCTTCTTTTCTTGATATACTGGAAAATATTAGGGTTCAACCAAACACAAATAATAATGGGCGATTTCAACTACCCCACCATTAACTGGGAAAACTACTCATGTACAAACTCCTTCGCTCAACGCTATCTGGAATTCATAAATTCCAATGTCCTGGATCAACTTATCTACACCCCCACCAGAGGCAACAATATTCTAGACCTAGTCATTACCAACATGAGTGACCAGTGTTCCACACCTGAAGTCAACTCCTCGTTGGTCAGATCCGACCATAAGCTAATCACCCTATATATCTGCATCCCACCCCCACCCATTAAGGAGACCACAATAAAAAATTTCTCCAAAGCCAACTTCATGCTTCTTAAGACAGAAGTGGTGAACTTCATGACACCCAGGAAGATGAAGAATACAGTTACAACTGCTGAATCCTACACAAATGCACTCTATAAGCACTTACACAAGTGCATGGATCACGCTATCCCAAACAGAACCAAGACGCCATCCTCCAAAAAAAGGAAGCCAATCTAGTGGTCCCATGCCATAAGCAAACTCTACAACACAAGGAAGTAACTGTTGCAAAAGAGAGTAAATTCCCATGAGTGGAGGAGCTCCCTGGTCAGCCTCAGTTCAAAGCTGAGATCCCTTATAAGATCCTCGAAAGCTAGCTACGAAAACAAAATTGCCACTGATTCTAAGGGCAACCACAAAACATTCTATAGCTATGTCAAGAATCTCAATGGCAGCACCCAGATCTGCTCTGAGTTACAGCAAAACAGCAGGAAAATTACAGAACCAACTGATATTGCTAACATCCTGACAGATAGGATTAGTGCTAACTTTACCCCCCTCTCATCCCCTAAAGGGCCCATATCTATACAGGAAGAATGCAGAGTCCCTGTAATCACATCTACGCAGGTAAAAGCTGCACACTCTAAAACCAAAAACACAGCATCCATGGGACCGGACAGCATCCCAGGCTGTGTTTTACACGAACTTCAGAATGAACTGGCTCCCCACCTAAACACCATGTTCAATCATAGTCTCACGTCAGGCTTTGCGCCCACTGAATGGCGCACAGCAACAGTTATCCCACTCCACAAAGGGGGAGCCACCACTGATCCTGGGAACTATCGCCCTATTAGCCTGACAAGCTTGGTCTGCAAGACCATGGAATGTATCATCATGGAACTCATAAACAAAGACATTGGTAACCTCCAAACTCTGGACCCCACCCAGTTTGGGATTGTGAAAGGCAGATCATGCCTTCTGAACCTGATCTCTTTCTTTGAGGCAGTCACCAAAGCCGTAGATGAGGCTTTCAATACCATCCCCCATTCTAGAATTATAGTTAAACTCACTAAACTAGGTATAAATCCCTATGTCACAGGATGGGTTGCCAACTGGCTCACTGACAGAACCTACACTGTAAAAGTTGCAGACTGCAAATCTGACTTCAAACCAGTGACAAGTGGAGTACCACAGGGTTCAGTCCTCGGACCTTTCCAGCTGGTATCTACTTCTCTGAAGTGCAGGCTAACACAGAAGGCCTCTGGCTAACGGAGTTCACAGATGACTGCAAACTAGGAGCCATAGTCGAGTCTCCAAATGATGTGGACATCCTACAGAAGGGCCTCACTGAGATAGATGTCTGGTGTCAGAAGCATGGCCTCAAGCTCAACGCCAAAAAGTGCATTGTCATCCCCTTTGGTAAAAACTCTGTGTGAAGACTGGTAGAGAAGGGTGAAGGCTGCCAGCCTAGCCACACAGAATTTTATGCATAATTATATCATTTGTAAATATGAATGTGAATCACAAGCTTGTTGTCTTAAATGTGAAGAAATACTGTTACATCTGGAACTGGAAATAAATGTGACAACAGTGCACTGTACTGACCAAAGTAAAGTATGTTGTGACCCTTTCATGTGGACAGTGGTGCCGAAAAGTCTAGATGAAGGCTTCTTGTCTATTGTTTTAAGGCTAAAGTTAATGACCAGAATTTACATGTGGAATGTCCTTTATTGCTCTAAGTGTAAAAGAATGTAAATACAGTTTCTGTCAGCCTGTGAACACCAGGAAAGTGTAAAAGATGATGTAATTTTTAGCAGAACTGCAGTTTCTATTTAAACAGTGAGAACCAGAGATTATTAAGCATTTTTGTCTGACTATCCAACTCACAGCACTGCCTTACGCTCTGTGTAAGTAAGTTATTTTAGAAGTGTGTTTTCTTGTAGAAATAGCTAGGACTATAAAGATTAGACTAAGTGTTTTTCTCTGATGTCAGAACTGTACTACTGATTTATTTTACGTATTTCTGTGTGATCTCTGAACTCCTGACTAGCTCTGTGTAGTAGAAAGTATTGTCTTGTGGTTTTATTTATTATTAAATATTTTTAACCTTTCAATTATGGCTGGTTTTCTGTAGAGATAATTTAAGCTCTTTAGAGTACTTGTATGCCTTTGGTAAAATTGTACAAAGCCACTCCTATAGCTTTAGCCCTGAGCTATACTACCAATTGGATAATAATATTGCACAGTAATAACTGGACACCCATTTAAGGGCCTTTGAGTACCTGATAAGTATTAGTGGGTGGTGGCAAGTGGAACTATTGTATAGTCTGGGAGAAAGGGGCACAGCTGGAGAACCTGTGCCAGCCTTCCCCAGGAGTGTCTGTGTGGTTGTATAACGTCTTCTCAAAGTGCATATGCGTGTGTGTGTCAGCTACTTGGGCAGGGACATGAATCACTGGTTGGACAGAGAGGGTGCTAGAGGTTTTAGCTTGCCCACTAGGCTGAGATCTGGATCCTACAACTGTGCCAGGTCTTATTGGGGACCTGGGGAGCAAGGGAGTGACCAGCCCCAGACTGACTGTGAGCTCTGTGTGCTCTTAAGGGAAATTGCACTTTACTGTGTGTATTTATCCTTTCCTCATATATGAGATGCCCTCTCTGGTGTTAGTAGCGAGGATTGAGGCTCCTTGATTGCTGGGCCAGGGCATGGATGTCACACTCTGTATCCATGAACTACCAAATAAACGGCAGTCTGCTTAACACTGAATGTGTGATAAGAGACCTTGGGACTCAGGTGCACAGTAGTCTCTCCTTTGATAACCACATCACCACAATAGTCAGGCAATCCTTCTATGTGGCACACCTCATCACAAAAGGATTCTCATCCAGGAAAAAAGAGGTAATTGTTCCCCTCTACTCGGCACTCATTAGACCCATTATAGAGTACAACGCCCCTTTTGGAATGTACCTCACAAAACATCTGCAGCAGCTGGAGAGGCCACAGAAGTACCTCACAAAGAGGATTACTGGCCTCAAATAGATGCCCTACACTGACCGTCTCAAAAAACTCCAGCTTTACTCTGTAGCATATCGCCTACTCTGAGGAGATCTCTGTCTAACATATAAAGCTATGTTAAATCCAGAGCTGTTGAACATGCTACACCTAAAGAAATCCCAAGCCCTATAAGCTACACACCCCAGGGACCTAAACCTTGTCACCACAATAAACAGGAAATGCTGGAGGGATAGATTCCTGTCCCAGAGACTTCCTATACTCTGGAACAAGCTACCCATCTATGTCAAGCAAAATTCCTCATTAGCACTCTTCAAGAGAGGTCTTGATGAATGGATGGGAAATAGGAAATACACCCCAGGGATCACGTCTGTGGCTCTGCTCAACAGGGACACAGGAAATTAACTTTCTTGGGTGGCATAAGCCAGGAACCTTGTTGGCTAGGCTTACTTAGGCCCTTGGGCCAATAGCCTAGTACCTACCTATGAACCTACCTATGAACCTATCTCCTATTTATGAGTCATTATTCTAAATTCCATGAAATAATAAAAAATATATCAGACACAGCAAATCTTTGTGAAATAGTGCCTTAAAGTCTATATTCTTGAGGGATGTTTTTCTCATGTATAATAATGGTCCACTGAACAAAAGTTGAAAATTCATGTTTGTGCACGAATGGGAGATTGACATGTCATGATAAGTCCACACTTATCACAATCCACAGAGCAAGTGGTCACACTAACCCAACATTGAAGGATGCATATGAAAGATCTGTATCAAAAGCTATGGGTATTGTTATCTTGCAGTTCTGGATTAAAGGAATACCCCACTACAGGGACATAGCCTTTCATCATCTCAACTGTAAATGCACATAGTTGAGAAACATATTACCTATTTCAGCTAGATTGTTGATGCCTGGAAATCAACACAAAGTAAATGAAATACTGAAAAATCTAGCAAAAAGTAACTTTGCTATATAGAGGATTAGAAGATTCACAGCCTGTTTAAAGAGTTGTTGTTTGTCTTCGGCTTTTCCCCGTAAGGGTTGCCACAGCGGAACTCCAGTCCACTAATGATTGGCAGTAGATTTTTATGAAATGACGAGGTGCCAGCTCGACTAACCTTCAACAAAGGCACGCCCATTTACACACGCATGTCTTTGAACGCTACCCAAGTGCGGGAGGACATGCAGACTCCACACAGAAGGCACTCCCAAGCCAAGCCGAGAATTGAACGGGAGAACCTCTTGCTGTGAGGTAACAACGCTACCACCATACCACCGCGGCATCAGAATACAAAAAGAGTTTGCAGCCTACATTGAAACTGGTGGTAATGTAGTCAGATTTAGATTATTTATGGGGGAGATGAAAGCTGTGCAACAGAAATCTCAGACACTTGTGCAAGACAAAAACATCAACATCAATGTTACAGAAAAAAGAAGAACTGGAATTTTCACAATCAGTCCTCTTGCAAGAAAATACAGATGTGAATTCTGATAGGCAAGAGCTGGTGAGAAAGGGACTCCAGAAGTTGTATCTACAAGTGAAGCTGTACTGCAGCAAGAACTGTCTGAAAAGCAGGATGGGCTCATTATTGTAAATCTTCCTATTCAGTTTTCCATGACTGGTCGAACATTGCAACATCTGGCAGATACATGACTTATTCCAGAGATAAAAGTGAGCTTAAGAATGGAAAAGGGACACAGTTATCACAGAAGATGAAGTAGATCTACACAGTCTCAAAAAGTTCCTATTACTAGCAGGCTGGCTACCAAAGAAGTAAGTGCAGACTTTCGTCATATCGTGACAGAGATATCAAGTATAGAGGCTAGACCCAGATGGAAGGGAAGGTGCATACTGTACCAGTTTAATATGCTAAACAAGGCATGTTTGTGTAGATCTACAATAGGTAAACAAGTATAACCACAGATGAGGGAAATGAGGCACACAAAGGAGTATATTATGACCACAGCCACAACTAGTGTGGGTTTAGATTACGCAATACAAAATATTACTACAGATAAGAACAAAATGCAGCCAATGATTGTGTGAGACACTTTCTTTTGTCTTCATGTTTGTCACAAAAATATGATTCAGAAGAAATGGATAAGGGTATGAAGTGCAGTTGGTGGTTAGCTTTATAGTATGAATATGACTACATTAATGGAAATAAGGTTTGATTTCATATGTTTATGGCTGCGGAGACATTTTGGTTCATAGGTACATACTAGGTAATTGATCTCTGGGGATCAAGAAAAGCCTAGCCTTACATTCCCATGGTAGTTTTTATCCCTTATATCTTGTATATGAATAATCTAGAATGGACAGGTGAAGGATTTGTTGGAATTTTACAAATTCACCCTTTCCCTCAGAGATATGGGTGCTAAGCCAAGGATGAATTCATGTTTTCCCATCCAGTCATCCAAACTTTATTTAGAAGGAATAAAACAAGTATTCTGCTTGATGCAGAGTGAAACACAGTTCCATAGGAGCAGTATTCTCTGTTATACATATCTGTCCCTCCAGCATGTCCTGTTGATGTTGCAAAAGGGGTTGAGATCTCTTCACTGGGTGTTTCTGCTATAATTGGACTTGTGAACATGTGACAGGTCTGAAAGGATAGCATCTGTTAATGAGCTAACATGAAACAGAGGTCATCTCTCAGTAGCCTATATGATACTAAGAAGAGGGACAAAGCTTTGAGGTGGTTTGCATAATTTTAAAGATGTAGGCACTTGACCTTTTTAGTAAGAAAGCACTGAAATGGCACATTATATTCAATGATTAGGCTGATGAGATCTGAGAACAGTGGAATTAAATTCTTTGACTTGAATGCCATACCTTTAGGTCATTACTCCACCTCCACATGTTCAAAACCTTTTTAAACATTCCTAACTAATCCCTGGCTCTGGTCATGCTCCACACCAGGCTACTGCCAGCCTATATTCCATTTTCTGTGTTACCCAACCTCTATTTTCCAAGCACAGATTAATCTCTCATTCCACTTTCTGTTTTTTAATACAATAGTTCTATTTCAAAATCCAACAGGAACAAGTAACAACAAACAGCAAATATGGCAATATAGATTCAATATATGCAAGTACTAACACTATTAAATATAACAGAATAAAAGAACTAGATCAGCTAATAAAGAGGAACAACAACAGCAGGAGTTGTTACCAAGGTAGACATCCTTCAAATAGTCATTTGCAGTTTATAAACATCTCTTTCTATTAACTGAATACACACACTTTCACTTCTCATGTATACACATATTCTTTTCTTTACTACCCAAACTTTGCTTTCTGTAAATCTGTTACACACTTTGTCAACTTAATAATAATCTGTTTTTCAACTAACTACTGTCACTTTTTATCTGTTTGGAATTCATGTATTTCCCCTACTTATCTCACCTTTGCTTCCATCTCTCTCTCTTCACCTCTCTCTCTTCACCCATTCTAATTTCAACAAATTAAGCTTAGCTCTCAAACTAGACAACCTTACATTTTTTTGGTTACTCTGTATTATATTGTATTGTATTATACTTGCAAAAATCACAGCCTTTACAACTCTTATTTGTAAGAATGGCAATCAATGTGAAATTATGTTTGCTACATTCTACTGTTTTGCTGTTATATAATATGTTGGAGCTTTTAATAATATACAATAAACAGGAAATGCTGGAGGGATAGATTCCTGTCCCAGAGACTTCCTATACTCTGGAACAAGCTACCCATCTATGTCAAGCAAAATTCCTCATTAGCACTCTTCAAGAGAGGTCTTGATGAATGGATGGGAAATAGGAAATACACCCCAGGGATCACGTCTGTGGCTCTGCTCAACAGGGACACAGGAAATTAACTTTCTTGGGTGGCATAAGCCAGGAACCTTGTTGGCTAGGCTTACTTAGGCCCTTGGGCCAATAGCCTAGTACCTACCTATGAACCTACCTATGAACCTATCTCCTATTTATGAGTCATTATTCTAAATTCCATGAAATAATAAAAAATATATCAGACACAGCAAATCTTTGTGAAATAGTGCCTTAAAGTCTATATTCTTGAGGGATGTTTTTCTCATGTATAATAATGGTCCACTGAACAAAAGTTGAAAATTCATGTTTGTGCACGAATGGGAGATTGACATGTCATGATAAGTCCACACTTATCACAATCCACAGAGCAAGTGGTCACACTAACCCAACATTGAAGGATCGCATATGAAAGATCTGTATCAAAAGCTATGGGTATTGTTATCTTGCAGTTCTGGATTAAAGGAATACCCCACTACAGGGACATAGCCTTTCATCATCTCAACTGTAAATGCACATAGTTGAGAAACATATTACCTATTTCAGCTAGATTGTTGATGCCTGGAAATCAACACAAAGTAAATGAAATACTGAAAAAAATCTAGCAAAAAAGTAACTTTGCTATATAGAGGATTAGAAGATTCACAGCCTGTTTAAAGAGTTGTTGTTTGTCTTTCGGCTTTTCCCCGGTAAGGGGTTGCCACAGCGGAACTCCAGTCCACTAATGATTGGCAGTAGATTTTTATGAAATGACGAGGTGCCAGCTCGACGCCCAACCTTCAACAAAGGCACGCCCATTTACACACGCATGTCTTTTGAACGCTACCCAAGTGCGGGGAGGACATGCAGACTCCACACAGAAGGCACTCCCAAGCCAAGCCGAGAATTGAACGGGAGAACCTCTTGCTGTGAGGTAACAACGCTACCACCATACCACCGCGGCATCAGAATACAAAAAGAGTTTGCAGCCTACATTGAAACTGGTGGTAATGTAGTCAGATTTAGATTATTTATGGGGGAGATGAAAGCTGTGCAACAGAAATCTCAGACACTTGTGCAAGACAAAAACATCAACATCAGTGTTACAGAAAAAAGAAGAACTGGAATTTTCACAATCAGTCCTCTTGCAAGAAAATACAGATGTGAATTCTGATAGGCAAGAGCTGGTGAGAAAGGGACTCCAGAAGTTGTATCTACAAGTGAAGCTGTACTGCAGCAAGAACTGTCTGAAAAGCAGGATGGGCTCATTATTGTAAATCTTCCTATTCAGTTTTCCATGACTGGTCGAACATTGCAACATCTGGCAGATACATGACTTATTCCAGAGATAAAAGTGAGCTTAAGAATGGAAAAGGGACACAGTTATCACAGAAGATGAAGTAGATCTACACAGTCTCAAAAGTTCCTATTACTAGCAGGCTGGCTACCAAAGAAGTAAGTGCAGACTTTCGTCATATCGTGACAGAGATATCAAGTATAGAGGCTAGACCCAGATGGAAGGGAAGGTGCATACTGTACCAGTTTAATATGCTAAACAAGGCATGTTTGTGTAGATCTACAATAGGTAAACAAGTATAACCACAAATGAGGGAAATGAGGCACACAAAGGAGTATATTATGACCACAGCCACAACTAGTGTGGGTTTAGATTACTAATACAAAATATTACTACAGATAAGAACAAAATGCAGCCAATGATTGTGTGAGACACTTTCTTTGTCTTCATGTTTGTCACAAAAATATGATTCAGAAGAAATGGATAAGGGTATGAAGTGCAGTTGGTGGTTAGCTTTATAGTATGAATATGACTACATTAATGGAAATAAGGTTTGATTTCATATGTTTATGGCTGCGGAGACATTTTGGTTCATAGGTACATACTAGGTAATTGATCTCTGGGGATCAAGAAAAGCCTAGCCTTACATTCCCATGGTAGTTTTTATCCCTTATATCTTGTATATGAATAATCTAGAATGGACAGGTGAAGGATTTGTTGGAATTTTACAAATTCACCCTTTCCCTCAGAGATATGGGTGCTAAGCCAAGGATGAATTCATGTTTTCCCATCCAGTCATCCAAACTTTATTTAGAAGGAATAAAACAAGTATTCTGCTTGATGCAGAGTGAAACACAGTTCCATAGGAGCAGTATTCTCTGTTATACATATCTGTCCCTCCAGCATGTCCTGTTGATGTTGCAAAAGGGGTTGAGATCTCTTCACTGGGTGTTTCTGCTATAATTGGACTTGTGAACATGTGACAGGTCTGAAAGGATAGCATCTGTTAATGAGCTAACATGAAACAGAGGTCATCTCTCAGTAGCCTATATGATACTAAGAAGAGGGACAAAGCTTTGAGGTGGTTTGCATAATTTTAAAGATGTAGGCACTTGACCTTTTTAGTAAGAAAGCACTGAAATGGCACATTATATTCAATGATTAGGCTGATGAGATCTGAGAACAGTGGAATTAAATTCTTTGACTTGAATGCCATACCTTTAGGTCATTACTCCACCTCCACATGTTCAAAACCTTTTTAAAAACATTCCTAACTAATCCCTGGCTCTGGTCATGCTCCACACCAGGCTACTGCCAGCCTATATTCCATTTTCTGTGTTACCCAACCTCTATTTTCCAAGCACAGATTAATCTCTCATTCCACTTTCTGTTTTTTAATACAATAGTTCTATTTCAAAATCCAACAGGAACAAGTAACAACAAACAGCAAATATGGCAATATAGATTCAATATATGCAAGTACTAACACTATTAAATATAACAGAATAAAAGAACTAGATCAGCTAATAAAGAGGAACAACAACAGCAGGAGTTGTTACCAAGGTAGACATCCTTCAAATAGTCATTTGCAGTTTATAAACATCTCTTTCTATTAACTGAATACACACACTTTCACTTCTCATGTATACACATATTCTTTTCTTTACTACCCAAACTTTGCTTTCTGTAAATCTGTTACACACTTTGTCAACTTAATAATAATCTGTTTTTCAACTAACTACTGTCACTTTTTATCTGTTTGGAATTCATGTATTTCCCCTACTTATCTCACCTTTGCTTCCATCTCTCTCTCTTCACCTCTCTCTCTTCACCCATTCTAATTTCAACAAATTAAGCTTAGCTCTCAAACTAGACAACCTTACATTTTTTTGGTTACTCTGTATTATATTGTATTGTATTATACTTGCAAAAATCACAGCCTTTACAACTCTTATTTGTAAGAATGGCAATCAATGTGAAATTATGTTTGCTACATTCTACTGTTTTGCTGTTATATAATATGTTGGAGCTTTTCTCCCTGGGCCTGTACTGAAAATGGATTGTTTCCAGTCAGATTGTCAAGGTAAACAAACATAAAATTAACAGATAAATAAGATGTACAATGAAAAAGGACTTCCTTACAATAGTGGATATGTGATAAGCAAAGAACAGCTAACTGTCAACATAGGTGCTCTAAACCCTGGCTATGATTTTAACTGTCAGGGATGTGTTGTCAATGTAATAGTTACAAGGGTGGTTCTACTTGCTAAAGGATACTATTAAGCATTTCTTGGCATTTAGTTTTAATCCATAGCTTTGACACCAATGCTTTGTTTGGGAAACGCCATCTTGCAGGACCTCAGGGGAGGTTATAATGGCACCACTATTACGGTAATCAGCAAATATAGTCAGCCATAGACCCATAACATTTGTTTTGGCATCCAAGAAGTAAATGCCAGAGAGGAGTGGTCCAAAAACTGAACCTTCGGTTACACTTCTAGTGACAGATATTTTGGAGCAGATAGAGTCTTCCACACTATTTTTTTTTCTATTAGTGAGCCAATTTGCTATTCAATGAGCTCCACAAGGGTTTACATAAATCTTGCAGTGTTTATATATGAAACCTAAAAGTGGGATTGTGTCATATGCTTTTGCAAGGACTAGATACATGATGTATCTAGTCCTTGCAAAATTGCAAGTAACCTCCATTGCTTAAGTAACCTCCTTAAAAAAATGGCCAGGTTAAGCAGACAGGATCATCCCATGATAAATCCAAACTGGCCTGGGTCAAGAGTTTGTAGGTTGCCTACATCTTTATTTATTGATTCCTTAATGATCCTTTCAATAACCTTACAGATAAAACTGGTCAGGCTTATGGGTCTACAGTTACCTGGGTCAGTTGATGTCCCACCCATATACAAGGAGATGACTGTTGCTGTCTTTCATTCATCTGGCATGAAGCCTATTTGGAGGCTGATATTGAATTATGTCTATAGGGGATCTGAGAAATCCTATTTCAGGCTACCA
This sequence comes from Protopterus annectens, assembly GCF_019279795.1. Lineage (NCBI taxonomy): Eukaryota > Metazoa > Chordata > Ceratodontiformes > Protopteridae > Protopterus > Protopterus annectens. The sequence goes on along the minus strand of NC_056732.1, from coordinate 682,830,302 downwards.
AGTAGGCATCCAAGTATGTTGTCCAGCCATATGAAAGCAGTGTTTTTCGCCTTGGATACTGCCTTGAGGACATGTTCTTGGAAGATGTGAGGGAAATGCATAGATGTAGGTAGGTGATCTGGGAATATAAGAGGGGAGATGGGGGTAAAGTTTGAGTTAAATTTGTCTACGAACAGATTGGCTATATCCTCAGGATCCAAATATGTGATACCATTTATTGCTAGCTCTGCACAGTGTTGTATATTGTTTCTGAGGTTTCTAACATAGTTAATGAAGACTTTGTGTTTACCCATATCTAGCTTTGGTTAAACTGATCAGGGTCTAGAGTTCGCTATTAAGTTTATCAAAAGTGTTGTTAGCATATCAAGACTTAAATTTATTTTCAGGTGCATTGAGTTTTTTCTTTTATTATAGATCATATTTATATTTGCGTTCCTCCATAGAGATATCTTCTTAAAATCTGGCATTGTATTTACTTTGGAGGGGGCAGATTCATCTAATCAGCCTTATACATGTGCATAACATTTGGTGGTAAATGATTCTGCAGAAGTAGTAGGCTTTAGCAGATTAGCTTTCATAATTTCTGAATACCAAGGTATTGTTTAATTTTTGTGGCTTCAATTTTATGATGAAGGACACTGATTTGTGATCTGATTTGACCAGGGAGGAAGTGACAATTGGTGGGGAGCAAAGCTGCCCCATATTGGTAAAGACCAAGTCCAAGATTTTATCTGTTCTTGTTGGCCTGCAAATTAACTGGTCTAGAGAATTTCCATTGATGAAGTCCAGAAATGTTGGAGTAAACATGTAGCCAATCATGTCAAACTGTAGATTCCAATAGTAGAATATTTTACATTCCTGTTTAAGTTTTATAAGTAGCTGCATCTTATTCCAAAAGCCTTGTAAGATGTTATGATGATCAGACCCAGCTGCTGACTGGTTGATTGACATATTCCAAAGCACAATAATTCATGAACCACACAAGAATTACCACAAATGCATAGTCTTCCTTCTTCAAAGAATTGCATTCTATATTTTTGGTACCTCAGCCACTTAGCATCCAGAGAAGTCATAAAGAGATATATGACATTGTTATCACAATCTAGGATAATAAAGTTGTTTTTGTGACAATAAGAGTGTCGACCTATGACCCCCCCCCCAAAAAAAGCACATATGAAACACCTAGTAACAATTCCTACTGATCTGCTATACTACCTCAGGAAAAATCACATCCTCAACACTTAAATGATCCTTTCTGCAAGGGCAAGTTATCCTGCACCTCTTGTGGAGATCAAGCTCAACTCATATATACTAATTCTAAGTTGCACAAATGGGGAAAACAAAACCACATCACAAGGCAAAACAAGTTGCTGCACAGATATGTCCCTTACTGATCCACTGAAAGGAAGGAAATGATGATCAGGAAGTTGTAATGTCTGGAAAGTGAGATATGATTGGCTAGAAATCACATGAAAGATATTTTGATGACATATAGAAAAATCCACTCACAGAAATGTTGTACACAGGAAACCATGAGTTGGATGCAAACATGCCACCATTTTCAGTTTTCCTGAGAGACAGTGTTGGTAAATAAGAGGTCTGGTTCTTACATCAGTGAAGTAATGTTGGACATCCACTGCTTAATTTGATATCTTGTCACAGGAAACTGAAATCATTGGCAAATTTGATTTATAATAAATGTAACTATTTAACAATGTGGGATGACTAATGTTATGTTCCTTGATGCTCAGTCAATACAAGATATACAATATATAAAATAAAATTAATTGTGGAAAACAAGAACAAGTTGTCATGGTAAAGATTCTGCTGTATGTTTTTAAAATAAGTCTTAAGAGTTGTTTGACTGGACGATGAGGATGTTGGACCCAAACTGGTCATGGATTGATGAGACATTGAAAGACACTAATGCTATATCACATGGAAAGCTAGTGAACATGTTCAGCTAGCATAATGTTGGTCCTAACATGATCAAATGAGCACTGCATTAGACAACTGAGCACAGATAGTTAATCTAAGTGAAGTTCACTCAAATGAAAGAATGGTAACCAGTTGTCTGATCAAGGGTCATGAGTGATTCTTTCCTTCTCACTATTCTCAGTACTCCTGTATTTGACCTTTTGACCTTGCATAAAATCTATACGGCAAAGGTTGCTTTTTGATAATGACACAAAAGAATTGATACAAAAGACTATATGAAATAGGATGAAAAAATGCATAGTCAAAACACGGCAACTTAAATTAAGAACATAATGTAAATAGATACAGCTGGAAAGCAAAAATCATAGAAATAATTTGCAAAACAGGTGGAAGAATGTGGTTGTAGAAAGAGAAGAAGAAACAGACCCACAATTTTTATATCAAATGATCTCCATTTAGGCAAACAGTTTGAGAAAGCAGGTAAATACAATGCTGGAATACAGGCATGCACCTAAAAGAGAAGGGTTGTTATAACTTAAGGACTATCTATCCATACTTATGAACAACTGGTGAGGCTCTTTTCAAATTATGGTGCACTGTTATGGAGACATCATCAGCTGTGCAATGCCACATATATAAAATATTCACTATTCTGGATCACATATTCTTCTTACGACAGATTTGAAAAACAAGTTCTTAAACTGTTTCTATCTGCTCAAAGTAAAAGCAATACATAATGCAATGACATGCATGAGGCAACACAATATTTGCCTGCCCTGCTCAAGAACTAGTTAAACAAGTTCAGCTATATAGCTCGAAAGCAATTGCACAAATAATATGGTCAGTCAAAAAAAAAAAAAAACTGAAAAAGTAAATAAGCAATCTCACTTCATCGTGTTATCCCTTTGCAAATATATTCTAAAATGTTCATACTGGTAATGTGTGTTAAGATGCCTTTTTTCTCTTCTTTATTTAGAAAATGCTTTAGTTTGGTATATACAATATGCAGCAACAAAACCACATAGTTAATTGCCTCATTTAAACTATAGTGATTGAGAAAATGGGCTATGACTGATCTATATCTTTCAGATTTGTGTTTACTTCCTACAGTATCAGTACATATTAATTATTTTTTAAACAAGTCACTAAACAACATGGTAGCTTCCAGATCACGCTCCACATCAGTATTACATATAGAAGGTCTAATTACTCACACTGTAGACCCCAGATCATTGCCCAGATCAGTGTAATGCCAAAGGGTCTCATCTTTTAAAGGAAAAATTAAATACAGTAGATAAAAAATGATTGAAATGTGAAACTTAGAAAAAAGGGGCACAACTCTTGAAATGATCTTTGGTCTTAGAGCAAATAAGCAGTTGCATTATTATAAGCCAAGCAGCATGTACAAAAATCCTTAGAATAACCACAGCAGTAAGCATATTGTATATTGCAATGTTGCAGATATTGTATTATAGAAGAAAATGGGCACATTAACTCAGTTATTTTTACTTTGTTAATTTAGTATGTTAACTTCAAATGTTTTGAAATGCGCTTTCACAATACTTGGACTGTTTTGTTACAACTGTTTTGGAAAGATGCTGTCTTCTGAAACATGTAAACCTTCAGTAAGCTATCTCTGTTGAAAGGGCAAGTCGTCTCTCAGACTGTCTTCTTGCCAGCCTATGGTTTCATTTCAGCTTCTTCGGAACATTCTGTCTCTACTTCAGTTTCACTGTCTGCATGAGTGCTGACTTATTCTGCTACCTTAGACCCACTGAAATACACCGTATTGGTATAGTGTGTGCTGTGCTGTTTATAAGGACAATGCAAGGACAGAGCTGTAAGGACATTTTATTTTTAACAATTACAGGTATTCTCAGCTGTTAGAGACCAAGTGAGGTAATAAAAAAAGATGAAATCTTGCAGTACAAATTTCAGAAAGAAAGAGTCAGTGGTAGTATATTTGCATGTAGTTATCAGTTTAATTCACCATAGCTTCACATGCTGGATGGAATTAATATGATTATTTACCAGTTCCATAGTTATTGAAATTTGCTAATGAATGTGTATCAAGCCCTTTCAGTGTAAAACAGTGTGGAACATATAGTTTTTAAAATTAAATAATGAGGAACATTCTTCATAAAGAGGTGCAAATAAGGGTTATTTTCCAACTCTGATTCATCTAGGAAGGAATTGGACTATTTTGTGGCATGCTTTATGAAAAATGCCTTTATTTTTGCATGAAGTCTTGTATATAACACCTTCCGTAAGGAATTCCAATTAATATAAATGAATAGTGTGGCCATACAGTACATTTGGGTGCAAAATGTGTTTGCTGCATCAGAATAATTGGAAATTATAGTGTGAGGACTAGTCATAAATACCTACTCCAGCATGTTGACCAAGTAAGTATTCAAGTATCAGTTCTACATTTGATATAGATAAAAACAAACTGCCGGCTAAGAAGTAAATGGCTATTTGGAATAAGGGCACTAATCGATGACAAGACATTAAATCTCAGAATGAGTAACAGATGGCCTTCTTAACTGTTGAAGGAGAGTTAGCCGATCCCTAAGATTGCATATGACATAAATATTTCTGTCATATCTTAGGTATTCTACTTAAAAAATGCAAGCAATCCTGAAATCCTTACTGGATGTTCAGTCAGTTTGCTTTAGGATGTTTCTTCTAGAGTATATTTTTACTGCATTTTTTACCATTAGGTCCTTGGTTTGATGTTGGTTATAGTATGCATGCCTTTTTTTTTTGTAAAGCAATAGTATACATATGCAAGTTTTTTTAAACAACAGCATCTACTGTTTTGTGCTTTGAATAACTACAGTTTGCGTTCCAAAATAAACAGGATTAAGGAGTTAAAATGACTGCCAGTGTCTAAATAACAGTTACTGAACTTTGTGTAGTGTTGTGTTTCATGGGAGGTGAAGCTTTTGCCTTTTTCATAGCAAGCTGTAATAATTGTCTTCCTCTTACTCAGAGTGCCAGAAATTTGGATGGTTGAGGAATCCTCACAGAGGTAATCCAAGTGTCACCAAGAATTCAGTGTCTTTTACTAGAAAGGCAAAAATGTGTAAGGTAATTGTTGCTTTCTGGGCATTTCCCCAGCTTACTACCTGTAATTTAAGGAATATGGGGTCTACATTTCTCTTCCATTTGAACTGACAATGCTACTAAGCTTCAAAAAATGTTACTCAGGTTCTTTCTTTCCCAGTTATTGCTCGAGAATTGTCTTTAACATAAATTTAGGGATTTTATACATCACAATCAATGCTAGCTATCTGTAGAGTATTAATATTTTGTTTGTTGTTGTAATTATGCCTAGTTTTATTTAACGAATATTAATAAATTTGAATGCAAATAAATGAGATTCAGTTTAAGAATCATGACACAGTCACTTCCTTTGTGTTTTTTTTGGCCTGTGTGTATTAATGCAAGTAAACTTAGTGAAGTGGACATCTAGGGATTGTGAATTTGGTTTCTGCCAAGCTTCAATCTGTCAAAGCTGTTTTGTAGACTCCATAGGTGACCAAATTCAAATGTATTGCTCAGGTCAACACTATTTAGGAAACCTAACTTGATGCCAGTTTTTTTTTTTGGGTGGGGGTGGGTGGTGAGAGGAGGCAGGATTTTTAAACTGAAGGAAGATGAGGGGGGGGAGAGGAAGGAGAAATGGAGCACTAGGTCTGAGTTTAATCCTCCTAAACTAGCAAAAGTAAGACAAAGCAGGAGCTAACCATAATTAACAAGTCATGCACATAGAAAGGGCTATAACTAAATTTAAAAAGCTATAGTCTTGTCAAGATTTTTAAACAACTGTCTCCACAACATACAGTATAACTTGGCCATAAATATTTGGGGTTCAAAATTAGGCCTAACAGGAAGGACATGATAAAAGAGATAATTATGAGGCCTTAACCTAAGGGTCATATGGGTGAGAGTAAAACTGTTGCTCAGTGCCAGGTGCTCGGTACAAAACAATGATGATTCTGTCCCTGTTATTCCATTATTTCATGGATACGACTGTGGAGACAAACTATAGTGTGGCTGGAAACCTACAAACAAAAATATTGACATGTATTTTATATAGGGGAGAGAAATACAGTAAAGAAAGATAAACTGCGTGTATATGTGTAAATACGTAGGTAGAGCAGTCTGCCATTTTGATAGTAAGCTCTATATTTACACCTTAACATCTTGTTTAGAAGTACTGACCAGGATATGATTACCTCGGTTGATAACTTTGCTACAATAAATAGTGGGCGATGTATAGTAATTATATGTCAAGTGAGTGATATTTTAGAGCTATGGGTTGGAGCAACACTGGGCAGGGTTTTTCTACCTCCTGGCTGATAGCTTGTAGAATTTTATGGGAATATTTAAACTAGGTTATTTTGCTCTAATCTATCCAGCAGTGGTAAAAGCTTTCCAGAAGAAGATGAATGAGGCTGTTTTCTACCTCACTTTCTCAATAATATCAAGGACAAAGTAGACAAGAAAAGAAATACTTCCTGCTTAGGGAAAATCCATGCCTGTTGTACCAAATTAAACTTTAATTGGCTCCAGTGTAAAAAAGCTGTCTGTTACAACAGGTACAACCTTCATTATACTCATTCAAGAAATATACAATGACAGAACACAGAGGTGGGTTAAATTGTCCTAGAAGTAATCTAGGAAATACCTATTCATAATTGTTGGACCAAGAGCAAAACTCAGTGGTACATACTTTTACTTGGTGGGACAAGGACCTCCCTCTTTTATACAGCATAGAGTTGTTGAAAGAGGTATGCAAGAACCTAAAAGTCTTAAAACTGGGGGAAGTCTCTATTTCTACCAAAACAATTCTCCTGTATAATTCACATTATCCTCCAAGCAGGATGATGAAAGAGGTTCCTCAGAGTGTATGTGCAGGATTCAGAACTGGAGTCATCATATAAGCACATGTATTCAGAATACCACATGTTCCATCTAATTTTGTAAGCATATATGGCCGTAATTTATTTTTTTCAGGGGCTGTAACTCCAATACCTACTACTTCTAGGCACAAAATGTAAATAATAATATCACACTTTTGGGAAATTTGTTTTGCTGCCCTCCATTTTTTTCAAAATTTTAAGTTCTAAGAAGCTGGAAAACCTCAATCCATAACGACTGCATCAGGACAAGTACAGGCTATAGATAGATGCAAAAATTCTCTCCCATATCAGCATATCCTTGGATAAGTTTTTATAAGTTTGTTATAGTCCACATGAGGAGAAATATGTTCTTTAATTTTCACTGGTGTATGTAATTTGGACATGACTGACTCCTTTCTGAATGGCATAAATTTCAACTATGTGTTCATTGGTTCATAGCTGATTATTAGGCTAATGATTCTATGTGGCCTTTTTAAGCTTTGCCATGTTTTTCAGTTTGTAAATGGCAAAATAAATTACCTATGGGCATCTAGCTGGGTTTAAGATTCAGAGCATTTAGAAGCTGCTTCTGTCTAACAGGAACATATATATATACCAGCCAATAAGTACATTTCCAATTCCCCATCCACTGATTCAAGTTACATTTGAATAGGATCTGGAACAAACTCTGCTTTGCATGAATTAGAAGCCTGTTCCAGATTAGGGATAGTCTCTGAGACATGTACCCATCCCTCTAACATGTTCTATTTATGTTGCACATCAGTTTAGGTCCTTCAATAGACTTGTGGACATGCAGCAAATCCATCAGTACTATATCAGATGATGCCTTGTAAGCCAGGCACAGACTACCTCTCAGTGGTATCTCCTACACAGCATCACTCAGCAGTGTGCATAAGACTGAGTATGACAATAAGGTTATAAGGCAGTCTGTGCATTCCATGTGGTTCATAAGTGAATGCTAAGCTAACTGCCCTGGAGGGCCATTTTAAGATTAGCCAATAACTGAGGTCAGAATCAAACCATGTATCTTGTGTCTATGAGGTGAAGACCTTCATCATTATACCAAACCCACCTCCTCCTTGTATTTTTTGTGAGGAACCTCTATGGACATTCTAGTTGTTCATATCCTTGATTGGAGAATTGTACTCAATGCCTGCCATAATAAGGTACAGTAGGACAATGACATCCTTGGACATTGATGACATACCCTTGCCTATACGTTGCATAATATAGAATGATTTCTTTCAACAGTAGATACTTGATGGTGAAAGGTTAAGTTACTGTCTACATATGTTCCCAAGTCCTTAACCACTGGCTCTACTCTAAGGGGTGAATTGTTTATGTAGCAATTCCTCAGGGTGCCAGACTTTCTAAACAACAGTATTATGCATTTTTTGGCATTCAGTTTTAGACCATGGCTTTGACACCAATTATTAGTTTGCAGGAAGGCTTCTTGGAGGATATTACTGTCTTTTGGGGACCACACCAAGCATGCAGTCATATGCAAATTTGGACTACCGGAGGCCTTTGACATTAGCTTTGACTTCTAGAAAGTAGATACCATAAAAGAGCACCCCCAGCAATGCATTCTGAAGAATTCCACTGCTGACCTTTTTGTGGTGGTAGAGTCCTCTGTTCTGATTTTCTGTGATTTAGCTGTGAACCAGTTGGCCATGTAAAGGGTGACATAGGGGTTTACTCCTAGTTTTGTGAATATGCAGACAAAACACAAATGGTGAATAGTATCAAATGCTTTGGCCAGGTCAACATAGGCAGTGTGTGCTATTTTGCTCTTATCCATAGCTTTGGCGACTTTCTTGAAAAAGTCCACCAGGATGAATATGCACAATCTGCCTTTGACAGAACTAAATTGTATTGGATCCAGTGTTTGAAGGTTTCATATGTCTTGATTTATTATATCCATGATAATTCTTCCCACAACTTTACATATAAGACTAGTCATACTAGTACCCCATAAGAGTCTGTAGTTACCCAGGTCAGTAGATGTCCCACCATTGTTAAGAGGGATAACTGTTGCAGTCCTCCATTCACTAGGCATGAGGCTAGTTATGAGGCTACAATTAAACAGTGATTTTATAGGCTTCAGTAGGTCTTATTTCATGCTATTGAGGAAGCATCTGTGGATATTACCTGAACCCATAGATGCAGTATTTTTTGCCTTAGAGAGCGCATTGAGGACTTGCTTGTTTGTGATAACTGGGGGGAGTAGTATTATAGTAGAGTATCACTTGCTAGGTATCATTGGGGAAATCTGGGTGAAATTGGAGCTAAGTTTATCAGCCAGTAGATTTACTATATCCATCGGTTCTGTATATGTTCCATCTACAGTTAGTTCAGCATACTGTTGTATCTTACCTTTAAGGTTGCAGACTTAACTGTAAAAGGCCTTTCAGTTGTCCTTTACCAGCAAGGCTATCTTTATTTCAGATTTGGCACTGGTGGACTGGATAAGACTCCCGAGTAACTTATTTCATTTGATTATGAGTTTTGTGCCTTGCTGGGCATTGCATTTCCTTGTTTTGGCTACATCTTTCTTATTTTTGGTGTACAACTTGTTGATATTGAGACTCCACCAAGCTAGCTTGTTCTTTTAGTTAGTCCTCTGTTTATTTCACATATGTTCAGCAGCCTCAATGCAGCTGTTTAAATGATTGTATAGTGTCTGTATGAACAATTCTGCATAGACAGCAGAGTTCATGTGGATGGAGAAGGTTGAAATTTTACTAGGATATCATTCAGTAGTAGTAGACTTGTTTGGAATAATTCCTAAATGTTTCAGGCTTTGATAGGGTCACGTGCTTTAGTTTATTTTTGAAGGATACAGCCTTATGGTTCAACCTGACAGGTGAGAAAATTATACACAGGTAAGTACAAAGTTCTGCAATGTTTGTGAGAATGAGGTTGAGGATGTTGGCACTCCCAGTAGGTGGATCCATGAAATTTGTGTTGACTAAGTCAATGAATCTCTGGGCCTATATATTGCAAGTTGAGTATGTTTCCCAGTTTATAGTTGGGTAGTTGAAATCCCCTTGGAGTATAGTGCTGGGTTAAATGCAGAATGACTCCATTTCATTTAAGTATGCAGAAAGGGTGTCCTGGGTCACAGAAGGAGACCTATATCTTGCAATAATATGGTATGGGACTTTACATATGATGATTCTGACAAAAATATACTCAAGTGCATTACACTTTTCAAACAATCTTAAGGATTGACTACTTTTGAGGGATACTGAGACACCTCCACATTTTGTCTCTTCCTGTGCAGTAGCTGGTCTAAATGTATTGAAGGAATTATACCCTTGCACTGCTGGGATGTTCTCAGTGGCTTCAAACCATGTCTCTATAATGACACAGATCTCTACATTCTCCAGGGTGATGAGAGCTTGCAGAGAGTGGAGTTTTTTTGTTTGGATTCCTATACTTGGTTGGTTTTGCTGTGTTGAATGTTTAACTGGTTGGCATTGTGTAAATAAAAGGCACTGTGGGCATGGACAAAGTTTTAACCAGTATTCAAAAACTTAAAGAGAACATGGGCAAACCAGCCCTGATGAAGCAGCATACATACATACAGACACATATACAAATATCTCAAGCATGGGCATTGATTTCCTTTATCATGCCAATATACTAAAACACTTGTTTTCCATAATAAGTGTCCAGGCTGTTCTCGAAAATATCTAAACTATTACTTGCTTTAATGTAAGTTGGTAGTCTGTGCCAAGCATCAGCTACTCTGTCAGAGAACCAGTTATTACACTTTTCATTCTTATAGAATCATCTACATAGTTTGTCTGATGATTTTCTAGTACTTTTTGATAACCCCAAACATTCCTAGAGATAGATGCCTCTAAATGTCCCATACAAATGAATACAATCTCCTCTTAGAAATCTATATGAGACACTGTACAGGCTCCAATATTTTAGTCTTTCATAATAACTTAAATTTTCACATCCATGGATGCCCTTGGTATTTTTCTGCTGTACTCTTTCCAGTTTACTCATGCTTGTTTTCTTATAAGGTTTCCACATTGTTATTCCATGCTCAACTTTGGGTCTAATGTCACTAACAAAGAATGACTTCAACATTTCTGATTTCCTAGACTTTATAAATCTTTTAATATAACCCATCATTCTATAATTATCATTAACCAATTGGTTGATATGATTAGAAAAACTCAAAGCTGGATCTACCCATGTACCCAGGTCCTTAATTAATCTACTGTTTCAATCACTGTATACTGTATTAAATATTCACCTTTTAATTTATGTTTCCCAAATCTAATATGCTTAGTTTTTGATGGATTTATCAGCATATTATTCCCATGTGCCCAAATGGTCAATTTAGTCAAGTTCTTTTGCAGACATGCTTTATCTGTAACACATGTAATCAATATACTTAATTTCAGGTCATCTGCATATAGACTGTAAAATACCTCAGATGAAAAAGTTAGGCCTGAAAGCTACAGTCTAAAAAAGTAAAGGCCTAGAACAGAGTCCCGTGGAATATCCTGACTGTAACCAAGAATCTTACCTGTCCAATTGCTGTATGATACTTGCCATGGTCTGTTTGTAAGCCATGCGGCTATCCATGTTATCATGTGTACATCGATGCTTAGTTGTTGTAATTTATTGATCAGTGTTTTTGTATGACTATATCAAATGATGAAGTTAATCTATATAATTTATATCACAGCATAATTTTTCATTCATAGCTGCTATTATATTGTTATAGAACATAATGTTACAAGTGGTAATAGATCTATTTTCAACATATACATGCTGATATATGGTTTCAACTCCCAACCTATCCAATTCTGACAATAATTTATCTAGTATTACCTTCTCCATTATTTTTCCACAACAAGAAAGTAGACTTAAGGGTCTGTATAACTCTGGATTTGTCCCACTCCCCTTTCCCTTACAGACAGGTTTAATAAGTGCATGTATCCAATCTTGAGGAGTCTCCCCATATTTATATGACCTAGCAAATAATGGGTATAATGGTACTGTAAGTTCTTGCTGAAGTGTTCTCATGTCATTATTACTAATTCAGTCCCCCTGGCTTTATTGGATTCAGTTTGGGCAGTTCTTTTTCAATATAATCCAATTTGATTCCAGTTTCTGCAGTTACCTGGATGTAACTAAGGCAACTTATCACGCTCTTTGTGAAGCCAAACCATTTTGCATAAAACTAGTAATATAGCTGTAATCTGTTGTGTCTCAGATTAAATTTTAGACTATTCACAGTTTATCAGTTTGTAAGTCTTCACTCCTTCCACATCTTGTGTATCTATAAAAAGGTTATGCTCAATATCTTTATATAAGTTTTGTTCAAATTTTTCTTGATCTTATCTTACACTATGCTTAATTTGTTTGTCCAGTTGATTATTTCAGTTTTCAAAGTTGTAGTTCAACTTCTCTTCAATTTCTTACATTTGTTGTCTCTCACCTTAATCAGGTATCTTGTTCTTATGGAAATATATACCCCTGATGCTGTATGCCTAGATATTGGTGTTAAGCATTTTTTTTTATTCTTTGCACTCAAACTATTTCTCTTTCAAATCTTTCCACATCCCATCTACAGTTTTTCCCACTGAACACATCATTCCAGTTAGTTTTACATAGTGACTGTTTTGCTTCCATATAATCTGCAATTAATCTTCTGTGCATTGGTTTTGATTTAGGTTTAGCAGAATTATCTAGCAATAAATTAATCTTAATAACCCCATGATCACTGTACTTCAACAGTGGTAAAACTTGACTTGAAGTAACAGTAATTTCTTTAGGAACACTAACAATGTCTAGTATGTTCCATCTCCTGCTAGGTTTTTTTTACAATCTGAAGCAGCTTTTTTTCCTGAACATACATTGATATATACATTGTGAATAATTTTCTTACTGATGTTAAATCAATATTATTACAATCTGTTCCTGATAAATTGAAGTTCCCAGCTAATAATAGTTTCCCTTCTGTGCTTCATGCAATAGATATATGAATTCCTCTAGGTCATCAGCACTTGACTTTGGTGGTCTATACACTCCAACAATTGTTATATGTTCCGGGGTTGACTTTATTATCAGAGTTACACAGTCTATAGTATTGGTGTTATCATTAAACATGAAATAATCACAGGTCTCATTACTGCTAGCAACTTTCTATGATCTTGTGACTCATTAACTCTTTGTAAGCACATCCTGGATAACTGGATAGGGAACAGAAAATACACCCTTGGGATTCTACTTGTGTCTCTGCTGGACAGAGGCATCAGGTGCTGACTTGTCAGAACATGGGCTAATTCTTGACTAGGCTTGTATGGGTCTCCAGGCAAATAGCCTTGTAGCATCCAATGATCCTATGATATATTTAATCCCTATCATAACACCTCTACCTGAGTTTTTGTTTCAATGTCTGTTACAGTAAAAATATCTATACCCTGACAGAAATGGTTTCTAGTCATTGTTCTTTAACCATGTTCCACAAACAATAAAACATCAATCTTGTAGAAATGTAGCAAATTTTTCAATAAAAGGACCTCTATTATTAATGCTTCTGGCATTAATATTCATCAAAGATGCATCAAATGTTGCTATCTGTGAACTGTTAAATTTTCTACCTGGCAAAAATCTTGCCTAGAGTTTGTCAAATATATTAAAATATCTGCTGGAAAAATACTCTTCCTGATCTTGACAATGCATGTCATCCTGCCTGAACACGTCTGCCCAAAACTAGGTTAGGATGCTCTACACATTTCCATATTTTTTAAACAGGACTGTGATGGCCACTCTTTATCCACTCCAGTAATCAAGAAGCCTCACTTACACCGGTGAGAGATGGTCACTAAAACAGGAATGGATTTACATAATATTTTCAAATGTACCTCTCAGCATTAGATACAATTCCCCCAAGAGCACCCAGGGAACATGCTCCACTGGGACTGGACTCTCTGTCTCTCCAGATCCCAAACAAGACTCACTTTGGAGCACTGTGTCCCATTTCCAAGTAGGTGAAACACCCACACCTAGGTATTCGATTTTCACACACACACACATAGACACACACACACACACACACACACACACACACACACACACACAGTCTTGGGAAAGGCTGGTGCAGATTTACTAGCTGTGCCCCTTCTGCCCAGACTATAAGGTAACCTTGCTGCCACCAGTCAACCACTCTCAGGCTCTTACAAGTATATTCGATTATACTGAGTAAAATCAATATTAACATAAATGGGAGAGTGTAAATAAATCAGCCAGGCTTTTGGAGCTTTTTGGAGTGGCCAAGGTGTCACTAAAATAAGCACAGGTACACTGAAGACATTAAAAGTATTCTCTAAAAGACCAGCTGCAATGAAAGGTATAAAAATATTTAATAATAAATAATAAAATAGAAAACATGAGAATACTAAATATCAAAGTACAATAAACATCAGAGTTTCAATCACAGCAGAAATAAAAATAACACAGTTGGATAGATTCAAAAAGATGCAGAAAAAAACAAAACAAAACAATATTTACTGAATTTCCTGACTGTAAAAAATAACTGTTCCCTAGCTAACTTAATTAATACAGCAAGGCAAGATTAGATGCTGAGATGCTTACTTCCACGAGGCAAGGTGATGAGCTTCCAACTACTGAACTGAACTCATCTAACTCAACTGAACTGTTATAACTGCTCTCCCTTACATTCATCCCCTTGAACTCACATGCCCACTACTATACTTTTTTGCATATTATTCTACTCTACCATCACAATACATTCACCACCTCAAACTATTTTAAATTAACTCCAGGCTTACCACCTTCTCTTCTACTATACACACAAACTAGCATTGCACCATAATTTTACTACTGCCCAATCACATCAACCCCACCCATCCTTATCACAAACTGGAAGGTAAAACACCTAACCACATTATCAAAGCCCACTCTGAAGTCAAAACATTCCAACCTTACTTTCAGCTGCACACATATCACATGATAATCTTTCTTTACACCTGTACTACATTCAAACACACAAATTCCACTTTTCTTACTATTTTTAAACCTACTATCACAATTGACATGCTCCTCCTAACTTGCATAGCCTCTTTACTCTTAATTCTCAACCTCACTACAGCTATATCTTTGCATACCCCCACACACCAATACACATCAACAACCTCCTTTAACCTTCTCCCTAATATACAACACAGTTTTTCACATATCCCCTCCCAGCTTTTCCCCTATACCCTCCCATTCTATTCAAGCTACAAACTGGCCTCCTCACCTCCTATGAAACCACACTTGACACCAATACTCTCACATAGGAATAAAAAACACTTCCCATGGTACACATTCCTCATTACCTATCTACTCAAATGTGGAGATATACATCCTAACCCTGGTCCACCCCCTAATCCTAACCACAAGAGCAACCCTAAAGACTTAAACATACTTACACTAAACCTTAGAGGAATATGTAATAAAATAGCCCCACTGCATGCCTGGATTGATCAAAATAAACCTGACATACCAGCCCTTAATGAAACATGGCTAAATCACAGTGTAAAAGACTCAGAAATAATACCAACAAACTTTGCAATAACCAGAAGAGATAGATCTACAAAAAAAGGAGGAAGGATGCCACTTATATATCCCTCTACACTTAACATCACACCCTATGCCAGTAATATACCCATCTTTTTCAATGCTGAGGTACTAATCTCCTTTTTGAACCTTAATATATCAAAAAATAATTTGCATACTAGTAATATCTATCCCACCAGGTAACAATATACCAGTGTCGGAAAATATTTTATCCTGAACATCCCACACAATAAACCTTGAAAATATAATCTTAGGAGATGTAAATATAGATTGGCAAACTATAGCTTCCGACTCCCCCACAAATAGTATAAATCTGTCTGTTTTTTCTCAGCTTATCAATGTTCCAACAAGATACAGGAAAGGTCTTGCCTACCAAGCCACCTTAGACTGCATTCTAGTATACCACCCTGCTGATTACCTCTCTTCTAGTACACTGCCTAGCTCCCTTAGCGATCATCTACCAGCTTACTCCCTTAGAGCAAACCCATAACAACTAAGAGTACACACTATAAAATCAGTTAGTAACTCCATTAATTTTTGTCAGCATAAATTCAACAATCTCCTACAGGAAATAGACTGGACACCCCTTAAACAACTACCCCTTAATGATGATGTACTATACTTTAATAACACCTTCCTTCACATACTTAATACACTAGCTCCCATTTGTATGAAAAGAATCAAAAATAACTCAGCACCATGGCACTCTAAGGAATGTAAACAGCTAATGAAGCAAAGGGACCTAGCCTGGTCAACCTGGAAACAAAACAAAAATGAACAAAACCATGTTAATTTCAAAACACTACATAAAGTGACAAAACTAATCAACAAAGATAAGAAGACATATTATTCCCAGATTCAATTCCAGCATAAAATCAACCCCAGTAAATTTTGGCACTCCTTATCTTTTCTACTTAACCCCGGAGGAAATGGAGAGCACACCCTATCACCTGATACCCCTCCATCACAAATAGCTGAAAACTTTAACAAGCACTTCATAAAATCAATTTCAGACCTACTAATTAACACCCCTAATGCTGGACCCCCCACCCTTTAACCTATTCAGACACAGACCCCAGGCCACCAACTACTTTTAACCCTGTCATTACTAACCCCTATACTCAACAAAATGTCATACAAACCCCATTCTCATTTCAGCCCATACCCACTGACACCACTAAGAAACTGCTACAAAAACTAAAACCCTGCTCTACTTCAGCTAACAATCTCCCCCCATACTACCTCAAAGTGGCTGTTATCTCAGTTGCCTACCCAATCAGTATCCTTTTAAATAGGTCTTTATCTGAATCAGAAATACCTACCATGTGGAAACAATCTCACATCACCCCCCTCCACAAAGGAGGCAACTCTTTTGAGCCATCCAGTTTCCATCCTATATCCATCTTGTCACCCATATCCAAAATTCTTGAGAGAGGTATCCATCAGCAGGTAATGCAATATCTATTGCAAAACAATCTTTTAACCAAAACCTAACATGGCTTCCAACCTAGCCACAGCACAGCTACAGCCCTATTATCTTTTACAGACACTGTGAACAAGGCCAGAGATGCAGGATGCTATACAGCCTCAGTATTCCTTGATCACTCCAAGGCCTTTGACACAGTGTTTCACCTCTTACTTTACTTACCTACACACTGTCTAACTTAGGCTTCTCACATAACACAGTAAAATGATTTCAGAGCTACCTCAAGGATCATAAACAAGCAGTGAAATGGTCCAACAAACTCTCACCCTTTCTCCACAACCATACTGGAGTCCCCCAAGGCTCCATCCTAGGACCCTTACTCTTTAACATTTTCATAAACAACCTTCACACAGCCTCTCACTTTTGGACCCTCATTCAATATGCTGATGATTACACCATAATCTGCACTGCTCAATCACTACCAGAACTACTCTCAAAAATACAACAGTCCTTTAATGCAGTTGAATCCTGGCTAAGAAATGCCCAACTCTTTCTTAATCCAACGAAGACAAAACTAGTACTCTTTCATCCCAAAAACACCTCCCCGGTCACTGATCATTTCAACATCCTTGCATCTGACAACACTGCCATAGAAATAGTGCAGGAAACCAAACTTCTAGGTGTTATCATTGACAATAAAATTTCATTTGACCCCCCCCCCCCCGTATATACAGCAAAATATAAAAAAACTCATCAAAAACTGTGAATGTTATATAGAAACAAACATTTTTTTACTGCAACAACCAAAACTACCCTTACAAAAACATTTTTACTTCTCCTCTCTTTTCCATGGTTCCCCTATCTTAACTAACTTACAAAATTCTACCCTAAGCAAGTTGGAACAGTGCTAGAACAAAGTTGCAAAGTTTGCCACAAAATCTAAATATCACACACACCACTGTAAACCACTCCTAGAATTAAACTGGCTTAAACTACCCAACCAACTTGCCTTTATTCAGCTATCTACCTTGCACAGCCTTATTTTCAAGCCAACTGCCTGCCCTGCACTAGCCAATCTAGTCACACCTTACACACCAAATTGATCCCTATGATCAAAAGACAAAAATATCTTAGCTATCTCAAAATCCACAAGAAAACCTGGTCACTCTCTGTATTCATACTATGTCTCTATACATTGGAATTCACTACATCTAGCTACCAGGTTTATTCCTGGCCTAACCAATTTCAAAGCCTCTTTAAAAAATCATCTCAGAAATAAATGGCTCTGCTCCTACATAAAGCCTGCCTAATGCTCAGGTCTTCCTATTCTCTCACATTTGAATCCCTTACAAACTGCAAGATCCTAAAGCTATTCTAACTCCTTCTCTGCTGCTATACCATATCCTTAAGCTGCTGCTCAGGCTTTATTACTTCTGTTCTTCTTAACTCTCTCGCATCACTAAGTTTCTGGCTGCTATTTCTACATCATGTATGATGAGCATGACTATTATCGTCTGACATGTTTTAACTGTATAGAACTGTTTAGATGTGTAGTAATATATTACAACATCTTGTAGCAGTTTGTTCTTTCATCTTATTTTTTGCATAGTATTTCTAATGTAATCTTTATTGCATTGGATTATACTATTGTATGTGGAGCTTTTCTCCCTGGGCCTCTGCTGAAAATGGGTTCTGTAGACCTAGTCAGACCACTCTGGAAAACAAAAGTCAAATAAACAAATAAAAATAAATAACTGCCATAGATTTTTATGTCAGGTTCCACAGAAAACAAAACAAGCTCTGATGTGAGTTCCATCCTCTCAGTGCTGGTTATAGAATGACATCACATTTGACCACCTGACTCTGGTACAATACACGTTCAGAGTTTTGCTAAGATCTGTTGCAGTATGTGAAAATTATAGAACATTTTCAAAAACTTCTACTCTTCCCTTCCTGAATTCTTTGTTTAAATATTTACATTTAATCAGTTATAATAACACTGTTGATGCATTTTTAACACAAGCATCTGTACAAGTCAGTGTGATAGTCAAATGACACAAAATTATTTACAAACCACCAGCAAACTAGGCTGGCATGTTACACATGTACTGCCCTATTCTCACTGGCAAAGATGACTCAATCTAGTTTTTCAACTGATCCTGGAAAAACATTGCTTGAGAGAAATTGGTCTGTCTGGGAACACATTAACCTATTCCCTGTCTTGAGAGTCCATCTGCATTGGCATTGCTGTAATCTGGACTGGCTAACACAAGGTATTTTCCCAAAGCACATTTAAGCATTTGGAATGCCTGCACACAAGCTGGGGTCCATGCTACCTTATCTTGCCTGTTATTCCTAGTCAGGCCTGTGAGGGAACCAGCTATTGTGCTATAATTGGAAACAAACTTTCTATAACACCCTGCTGTCCCCAAGAATGCCCTCACCTGCTTTGTGGTAACAGGGGCAGGCCACACGTGAATAGCTTCCACTTTGGCAGGTTCTGGCCACTCCCCACTCTATGTCCTAAGTAAGAGACCTCTGTCATACCCTCCTGAAACTTACTAGGCTTAATGGTTAACCCTGCCTTTTGCAGTCTGCCCAGGACCTCACTGACATGCTGAAGCTTTATTATGTTAACTTAGTACAGTTCATGTCTGTCCCTCTTGCCTAGCAATTTTACCATGTAGTTAACATCACTGACCTTCCTTACCACTTTGAAGGGTCCTTCCTAAGCTGCTGCAGCTTATTGTGTCTGACAAGAATGAGCACCATAACCTGCTGTCCTATAACATACTCTCGAGCTTGAGCATTCCTGCCATACCAAACCTTTTTCTGCTGTTGAGCTCCTGCCAGCTTCTCTTGGGCCAAACCCATGAGCTCCCTGAGCCTTGTCCTGAAGTTTAGGACATATGCCACAGCAGACTCCTTGTGTGATTCACACTCACCCTCTCACTCATCACGGATAAAATCTAAAGGCCCCCTCACCCTATGCACATACAGCAACTCAAAGGGGGGAAAACCTGTGGATTCCTGGGGTACCTCTCTGTATGCAAAAAGTAGATGGAGCAAGTATTTGTCCCACTCTCTCATAAACTAGTCTGCAAATGCCTGTGCCATGGCCTTTAGTGTAGAGTTTAACCTCTCCACAAGACCATTAGTCTGGGGGTAGTAGGGATGGTCTTTAGGTGCTTCACTCCACAATGCTTTAACAGACAAGCTAGCAGGTCTGATGTGAAATTGGCACCTCTGCCAGTGAGTATTTCTCTCAGGAAACCAACCTGCTGAAAATCTCTAACAAAACATTTGCCATTTATCTGCCTCAATGGCGTACAGAGCCACCACCTCAAGGTATCTAGTAGCATAATCTAGTACTGTCACCAGGATATACCTTTTCCCTGTGGAACTTGGGGTACTCCAAGGCCCCAAGTCTATATGTCTAATGCACAGTGTGGGCAGCCTATGTATGGTTAAGAACAGCTTGGTGTTGGGTCTGCTGCAGTGTATCTGCTTTACTATGATCTGAAGCTACATGCAAGCCTCTCCCTCTTTACATGTGCCACAGCAGCCTATGATGCCTCTGTCTAACATGGTCATTCCCTGCTGCTGGGACCCTCATGGACTCCTCATCTGACTCAGCTTCCTTGGCTTGGCATGCTGGGGACTGCTATTCCTGTACCTGCCAATTCTGCTATAACTACTTTCTAAGTATGATATTATGTAATATTGCACATACTGAAAATAGTTTAAATGTATGGCAGGGTCATACTGCAGATCACCACCAGATGAATCCCGACAGAGAAAGTGTTTTTTCATGAGCACAAACACATGCTCTGCAATGGCCTTTGTTTGTGACTGGGCATAGCTGTACCCTTGGTCTGCTTTGTTCTGCAGATTTCTGACAGATATTATCAGCCAAGGTTCCAGGGCATATCTGGCATCACCTTATAGACTATTGGTATAGGTCACAGATATGCCATACATCTTGATGACTGCATTGGTGGCCTGTAGACACATTATAGATGATATCCTGTGCATTACAGGCCACCTGACAGTTGACAGAGTGATGTCTTTGTACCTCCTTCCCAGTTTCCCAAGTGGGACCTTTATTTCAATATAGGTGCATTTTAGGTCTCCTAATACCTGAGTGACATGGACTGTGATGGAGTATTTTTGAGGCAGATGCGTGAGATACTCCTGATTTGTCAAAAATAGCTCACTGACTGGTCCCTGCATTTAGCATATGCAAATTTACACATGTTTGGCATCTACTCAGAAAGGCACTCCATGGCTTCCATAGGGTGGCAGATGAGGCCAGCATATGTCCACAGTGTCCTTCATTGTGTCCCTGTCTATATGGTACTAGTACACAATTTCAGTGTCATTCAGTACATGGAATTTTAAGCATGATCAGATGACAAGGGTGATAATGAGTAATACAGTGGCTTGTAGTGGCAATAAGAGCATTCTGCAGAAATACTACAGTAACCACAACATATGTTCATAATCTGATTGCATGGACACTGAGATATGACTGTGCTCATTGCCACCAGTGCTGGAGCTCCACACCACCAAATTTGTAAGTTTCTGAATCGCTCCACCATCTTGATTTGTCTCATTATCACACAAAGTTCCACTCATTTTAATATCATTCATTGCTCATTATCATCTGATCCTATGGTCATTAGCAAATACCACTGCTAGCAAAGTTTGTTAGCTTTTACCATTACTGATATGTGTGTCTCTGAATTACAAATGCCCTGCATGTTGTCACCCATCTAGCAATATGACTTATCACAATGTGACTCACTTTTCTAAATCCTAGCCTTAGAGTGATTTTAAGATATTTTGTGTTGTACCTCCAATAAACCTATTATTATACTTCTTACAGATAGATACCTATATAGATGTAGATATAAATATAGATATAGGAATAGATAAAGATACAGGATAAAAATAGCTATAGATTAGATATAGATACAGATACAGATATAGCTATAGATATGGATATGAATATAGATATATTGGAGTTACCAGGACTTGTTAAGGTGCTGCTCTGCTTGAGTAGCAGTACAAGCCTTATATCAGTACTATGATGGAAGACTGATATAATTTTATGTTCTCATGTAGGTTGGTGGGGCAGCTTTAGGAAAGTCAAGCAATGCTTTCAGTGAATTGCGCTGGATTTTCTTCATCTAGAAATTATTTATAATTGTGATGTTATACAGTTCATCTAGAATGCCTACATACACACCCCATGGCCCAGACTCAGAATATACCATAGAAAGTAAGATGAAATGAAAGACAATGTCACAATCACGAAGTAAACAAAATATAACAAGGCTGATACATAGCCATCAATATGTAACAATTGTTAAGTAATGAGGTAATAGAAAAGCACACATTTGTATACAGAATGTACAGTAGAACATCACACACTTGTATTTTATATATATATATATATATATATATATATATATATATATATATATATATATATATACCTTCAATTGTCTCTTATTGTCACCACACTTCTTGCTGCTCATTGACAAGAAAAGATATTCTTGTCCATAATTCTGGTTTATCAAAATGTATACATATTAATACTAATGCATGTTTTCAAACCTGCAGTAGATATTTTACTGAATATACTTAATTTGATTGTATGAAAATTGTACCATGGATTTTGCCTGAATAGACTTGTTGTATCCCTTTTCTTTCTTGGTTGAGTTTAAAAATATGTTTATTAGGATAAAATGCTCTATGACAGTTACCAAATTAAAACAAACAAATAAATAAAACATAAATAAAATAAAGTAAAAAGTAAAAAAGAAACTTGTGTACACATGTTTAACCTATTCTGGTGACAATGCATCACCATTAGTTTGAACACTGATGATAAATTAGTATAAAAATCTTCAGGGCAGACTCGTTTTTAAATAATTGCCCTTAAAATAGTTAATGATTCAACTATATTGGGACATGTAGCTTGTTAGAAGCTAGGAATAGTAAAAGAAAACCAGAGTAAAAGAAAAGAGTTCCTGTGTATACAATTATTATCAGATTTACAGATACATTTCAAATACCATAAACTGCCATTGCTGCGACTTCCTGTATGACTCATGGATTTATCTGCAGACTTAGAAAGCTTGCTGGGAATGCTATACATAAATACAATCAAAAGGTGTGGCAGTGATATATGATCTGAGAAAATTACTTGTAGATAGCCTAAAGCTGAACAATACATTTAACAGAATCATGAACACATACATTATTAAGTAGAATTCAGATATAACACAACATGAGATTAATATATTCAATGTTATAATGGCAAGATTTGCATTTGTAATTGTCTGTAATGTCTGAATAAATGCATCAAAAG
This sequence comes from Protopterus annectens, assembly GCF_019279795.1. Lineage (NCBI taxonomy): Eukaryota > Metazoa > Chordata > Ceratodontiformes > Protopteridae > Protopterus > Protopterus annectens. The sequence continues at coordinate 682,807,012 of NC_056732.1, read as the reverse complement.
TGATAACTTAGAGTTGTAAAGTAGTTTCTAAAATACTAACTGCTATGTTCTTTTAAGTATTAGTAGCAACCCATTTTTGGCAGATAAAGGTAGTACAAACAAACTTTAAATAATGTACATACAATACCCCAGTGAGAAGGTATAGGTTTTTAAAAATCTACTTGAATTTCTTCAGCACTAGATGTGTTCCAAAGAGTTGACTGCTATGTAATAAAAGGTTTGGAAAGTAATGTGAGCAACTTTAAAGATATAGTAATGTAGAAATGGGAAGAAAAGCTTATGAAAACAGACAGATGCACCTGCTAATTAGATTAAAGTAGACACATTTCAAGTCAGGTCAGGGCAAATGTAAAATTAGAGTGCTAAGCTTGGAATACATGGTTCATACTCTAAAGTCATAAGATTTGAAACCTGATGCAGAGAAAAAGAAACACAAAATAACTTAGCAAATATCAAATCCAGAAGAAAATCTGATATTGCAATTGTAAATGTTTCTAGAAATGATGCAGCATTTGCAAGTTTGTACTTAATAGCTCCAAAATAATATACTTCCAAAAAGCTGCTAGAGCATTTGGTAGCCTAACAATGAAGCTATGGATATGAAATAAATTTGAAACAATGAAGAAACAAGTTGGAGATGCTTCAACAATATATATTATAAATGAATCAGTTCTTTATGTTGCAAGTACATGCCATTCAAAGTGATATAGCATCTATGAACCTACAAGATAATAAACCATTTGACTGTGAGTGAAGAACATTTAATACGCAAAAAACAATTCACTCAGAATGAAGAGGTAATGTTATCACCAATGGAGGTGAGAAATGTCATGAAAATGTTTATTTAAATAAATACTTGAGGAAAAAGTCCACAGATATTTGCCAATCATATCTATTAATGTCTTTCTAAAATGTACCTCTGGGTACGAGATTACAGAAGATGGTACTTAACGTGGAAAAGTATGATTTGAAAGTGAAATAGAGGAGAGGAAATAAGCTATATGCAGCAGAGATAGTGAACTTGTGATTCTCTGGGCAATACTGCAGTTACCAATGACAGATAATGAAGGAAAAGAATTTTGTAGGTATACTAATACTGATTTAAAAATGCAGTTACTGAATAATGTTAAAATTAAAGGACAGAAATATGAAAAAAAATATTTTGCAGTAAATGAAACTATGTATTATATCCAGTTTTTAACATCCAAATCTGACAAAATAAAACATCCTAACAAGCTAAGAATACAGTTGCTTGAGAAGATAGATCAATCACCTTAGGATAACAAATTAGAAAGAAAGAAAGAAAAAGCAATGTAATGTTTTGGCCAGGAATGTCAATTTATATTAAGTATGGAAATCAGAGCTGTGTCACCTGCAATGCATTCCCTAACAACAATCCAAATGAACAGATAATATAAATGAAGAATTGATAGCATGTCTTTTTCCATCTGAGTGAGTAATGATTTGTTCCAGTTTAGAGAAGCCACCCATCTCCTATGATTGAATTATTATTCTAAATTCCATGAAATAAAAAAAATATATCAGACAGAGCAAATCCTTATGAAATAATGCCTTAAAGTCTATATTCTTGAGGCAGGGCTAGCTGTTTTTTGCGTGTATAATAATGGTCCACCGAACATAATTTGGGAATTCATGTTTGTAAGCATGAATTGAAGATTGAACATGTCATGATAAGTCCACACTAATCACAATCCACAGAGCAAGTGGTCAAACTAACCCAGTGGTGAAGGATCTCTTAAGAAAGATCTGTAACAAAAGCTATGGGTGCTGTTATCTTGCAGTTTTGGATTAAAGGAATACCCCACTACAGGGACTTAGCCTTTTATAATCTCAACTGTAAATGCACACAGTTGAGAAACATATTACCTATTTCAGCTAGATTGTTGATCCCTGGAAATCAACACAAAGTAAATAAAAATACCAAAAAAAATTCAGCAAAGAAATAACATTGCCATACAGAGGACTAGAAGATTGACAGCCTGTTTAAAGAGTAGGAATACAAAAAGAGTCTGCAGCCTACATCAAAAGTCATGGTAAAGTAGTCAGATTTAGACTATTCATAGGAGACATGAAAGCTGTACAACAGAAATCTCAGACACTTGTGCAAGACAAAAACATCAACATCAATGTTACAGAAAGAAGAAGAACTGGAATTTTCACAATCAGTCCTCTTGCAAGAAAATACAGATGTGAATTCTGATAGGCAAGAGCTGGTGAGAGAGATTCCAGAAGCTGTATCTCCACATAAAGCTGTACTGCAGCAAGAACTGTCTGAAATGAAGGATGAGTTCACTATTGTAAATCTTCCTCTTCAGTTTACCATGACTGGTAGAGCATTGTAACATTTGAGCAGATACGTGATCTATTCCAGAGATAAAATTGAGATTAAGAATTGAATAGGGTACATGGTTATCACAGAGAATGAAGTAGACTTACACAGCCTCAAAGTAAGTGCAGACTTTGGTCATACAGTGGCAGAGATCTGAAGTATAGAGACTAGATATAGATGGAAGTGAAGGTGCATACTGTACCAGTTTAATATGCTAAACAAGGCATGTTTGTGTAGAGCTAAATAGGTAAACAAGAATAACCACAAATGGGGGAAATGAGGCACACAAGGGAGTATATTATGACCACAGTCACAACTAGTGTTTGTTTAGGTTACACAATACAAAATATTAATATACTGTAGATAAGAACAAAATGCAGTCAATGATTATTTGAGACACTTTCTTCTGTCTTCATGTTTGTCACAAAAATATGACTGAGTAGAAATGGATAAAGGTATGAAATGTGGTTAGTGGTTAGCTTTGTGGTATGAACAGTACCACATTGATGGAAATAGGGTTTGGTGTTGTATGTTTATGATTGCAGAGAAATTTTATTTCATAGGCACATACTAAGCAATTGATCTGCAGGGGATGCTTACAAGCCTAGCCTTACATTCCCATGGCAGTTTTTATCTCTTATATTTTGTATATGAATAATCTAGAATTGACAGATCAAGGATTTGTTGGAATATTACAAATTGACCCTTTCCATAAGGGATATGAGTGCTATGCTAAGGACGAGTTTATGTTTTCCTACCCAATCATCCAAATTTTATTTAAAAAGAGTAAAATAAGTACTCTGCTTGATGTGAAGTGGAAGACAGTTCCATAGGAGCAGCATTCTGTGTTATACATATCTCTCCCTCCAGCATGTCCTCTTGATGTTGCAAAAGGGGTTGAGATCTTTTGATATGGTGTTTCTGCTACAAATAGACTTGTGAATGTGTGGCATTTCTGATAGGATAGGGCCTGTTAAGGAGCTACCATGAAACATAGATCACCTCTTAGTAGCCTGCATGATACTGAGAAGAGGGACAAATCTTTGAGGTGGTTTGCATAGTTTTAAAATATAAATATAGACCCTTGACCTTTTTAGTAAGAGACTACTGAAATGGGACATTATGTTCAATGATTAGCCTAATGAGATCAGAGTACAGTGAAATGATTACATTCTTTGATCTGAATGCCATACCTTTAGATATAAGAGCTCAGTCCCTGCAACAATCAGGTCATTACTTCACCTCCACATGTTCAAAACCTCTTTAAAACCATTCTTAACTAATTCTTAACTAATTCCTGACTGTAATCATGCTCCACACCAGGCTAGTGCCATCCTATAATCCATTCTCTGTGTCACTCCATCTTCATCTTCCAAGCACAGATTAATCTCTCATCCCACTTTTTTAATATAATACTTTTATTGCACGATCAAACAGGAACAAGAAAAAACAAACAGCAAATATGGCAATATAGATTCGATATACTTGGCATTTAGTTTTAATTCATCACTTTGACACCAGCTCTTGGTTTGGGAAAGGCCATCTTGAAGGATCTTAGTGTCCTCCGGGGAGGTTATGAAGGCACCAGCTTTACAGTCTCCAACAAATATAGTCAGCCACATACCCTTAACATTTGTTTTGACATCCAAGAAGTAAATTCCAAAGAAGATTGGCCCAAGAACTGAAAATTGATGTACACCCCTAGTGACAGATGGTTTGCAGGAGGTAGATTTTTCCACCCTAATTTCTTGTGTTCTATTAGTGAGCCAATTTACTATTCAATGAGTTACATAAGGGTTTACATATATCTTGGACAGTTTATATATGATGCCTGAAAGTGGGATGGTGTCATATGCTTTTGCATGGACTAGATACATGATGTGGACTGATTTGCCCTCATCTATTGTTTAAGTAACCTACTTAAAGAAGATAACCAGGTTAAAGAGACAGGATCTCCCCATGATAACTCCAGTCTGGCTTGGGTCAAGAGTTTGTATTTTGCCTATGTCTTTATTTATTAGTTCTTTAGTGATCCTTTCCATAATCTTACAGATACAACTGGTCAGGCTTATGGGTCTATAATTACCCGGGTCAGTTGATATCCCAGAGAAGAAACAAATGGGGTTCGACTAACTTAGATATAGCCAGAATTGCAAACACAGTCCAAAGTCAATGCAAATTGTAATTACTGGCACCACGATGTCAGAGAAAAAACAAAGAAGTTTACTGCACAATGCTAGTACAGATACTTTCACCCTTAAGGGCTTCTTCAGGCAAAATGACTAAAACAAAACACAATTCTACTTAAATGCAAAAGTATTCAGAGCATGTGACCTCAATAAAATAATTAAAGAACTATACATAAAAAAATATATGTTTATGTATGTAAGAAGCCCTTAAGGCTGAAAGTATCTGTAGTAGTGTTGTGTAATAAACTTATTTGTTTTTTTCTGACATCGTGGTGCCGGTAATTACTATTTTTATTGACTAAGTTGACATCCCACTCATATACAAGGGGGTGGCTGTTGCTGTCTTCCATTCATCTGGCATGAAGCCTATTTGGAGGCTCATATTGAATTGATTCTGTAGGAGATCTGAGAATTCCTGATTCAGGCTACCAAGCAGGCATCACAGTATGTTGTCCAGCCTTATGAAAGTAGTGTTTTTTGCCTTGAATACTGCCTTGAGGACATGTTCTTGGAAGACGTGCAGGAAAGGTGTAGATGCAGGTTGGTGATCTTTGAATAAAGTAAGGGAGATGGGGGTGAAGTCTGAGTTAAATTTGTCTACTAAGAGATTGGATATATCCTCAAGATCCCAGTAGGTGATATAATTTCTTGTTAACGCTGCATAGTGTTGTACATTGTTTCTGAGGTTTTTAATATAGTTAATGAAGGCTTTGTGTTTACCCATATCCAGCTTTTGTTGAATTGATGATGGTCTAGAGTTCTCTGTCAAGTTTATCATAGGTGCTTTTAGCATCTCAAGATTTATATTTACTTTGGGTGCAATCAGTTTTTTTCTTTTATTATAGATCCTATTTATATTTGGCTCCTCTATAGAGATGTCTTCTTAAATCTGGCAATGCATTTACTTTAGAGGAGGCAGATTTATCTTTTCAGCTGTTTAATGCATAGTCAAAACATGGCAACTTAAATTAAGAACAGAAATGTAAATAGATAAACCTCGCAAGCAAAATCATAGGAATAATTTACAAAACAGGTGGAAGAATGTGGTTGTAGATACAGAAGAAGAAACAGACCTGTGAGCATTATATCAAATGATCTGCAGATAGGCAAGCAGTTTGAGAAAGCAGATAAATACACTGGTGGAATAGAGGCACACACCTGAAAGACAAGGTTTAGTATAACTCAAAGACAACCTAGCCATGCTTATGAACAACTATATAAACTGTTATCTACATTACCGTGCACAGTTATGGAGACCTCATCAGACGTGCAACACAAAGGGCATGGCAGTAAAATAACAAATGCCTACAAGCAATCTAATAGTAAAGCTCCCCGTGCACCTTCTTAAATTATATACACCAACTCCACAGTCAAACTACAGTGGAGAAAGTGGCAAAACCCCTTCATAAGTGCCCATTCAGCTCACACTACTCAACACATTGCAGTAAATCTCAGTACAACATTAAATGTTTTAAATAAAGTGCACAGACAGAAGAACCAGCAACAAAGTGGAGGTAAACAGCACTTATCTCCTACACATGCAAGTCATTGGAACATTCATCACACAATAAATAAAGAAATAAATGTGGTCAGAAGGACTACTAATGTAGTTTCCCATGGCATGTCAGCTTCATTGCAACAGTACAGACACACACACACACACGCACACGCATACACACGCACACACGCACACACACACGCACACACGCACACACGCACACACACACACACACACACACACACACACACACACACACACACACACTCACACACACACACACACACACAGACACCACTTACTGTTTCGGATATACCGAAATGTGTCAATGCCATACATATAAAAGCCACCCTATTCTGGATCGCATATTCTTGAAAAACACATTCTTAAACTGTTTCTAGCTGCTCAAAGTAAAAGCAGTACATAATGCAAGGACATGCATGAAGCAACACAATATTTGCCTGCACTGCTCAAGAACTAGTTAAACAAGTTCAGCTATATAGCTCGAAAGCAATCGCACAAATAATATAGTCAGTCAAAAAATAAAAAAAAAAACACATTAAAAGTAAATAAGCAATCTCACTTCATTGATCCATTCCTCTGCAAATATATTCTAAAATTCTCATATTGATAATGCATGTTAGGATGCCTTTTTTCTCCTCTATATTTAGAAAATGTCTCAAGTTGGTATATACAATATGCACCAACGAAGCCACATAGTTAATTGCTTCATATAAGTTATAATGATTTTGAGAAAATGGGCTATGATAGATCTATATCTTTCAGATTTGTGTTTAATTCCTACAGCATTCATAACATAATAATTATTTTAAACAAGCCACTAAACAACACTGTAGTTCCCAGATCACGCCCCATATCAGTATTAAGCAAAGAAGGTCTACTTACCCACATTGTAGATCCCAGATCACTGCCCAGATGAGTGTAATGCCAAAGGGTCTTATCTTTTAAAGGAAAAATTAAGTACAGTGAGAAAAAAATGTTTGAAATATGAAACTTAGAAAAAAATGGCCAGAAGTTTGGAAAAGATCTTTCACTGGTCTTAGGCCAAATAAGCAGATGCATTATTATAATCCAAGCAGCATATACAAACAAATCCTCAGTGTAACCACAGCAATTGCAATATTATATACTGCAGAGTTACAGATGCTGCATTATAGAAGACAAGTTGCACACTAACTCAGGTATTTTTACTTTGTTAATTTATATGTTAACTTCAACTATTCTGAAATGCACTTTCACAGTATTTGGACTGTTTTGTTACAACTCATTTCCAAAGATGCTGTCTTCTGAAACATGTAAACCTTCAGTAAGCTATCTCTGTTGAAAGGGCAAGTCGTCTCTCAGACTGTCTTCTTGCCAGCCTATGGTTTCATTTCAGCTTCTTCGGAACATTCTGTCTCTACTTCAGTTTCACTGTCTGCACGAGTGCTGACTTATTCTGCTACCTTAGACCCACTGAAATACACCTTATTGGTATAGTGTGTGCTGTGCTGTTTACAAGGACAATGCAAGGACCGAGCTGTAAGGACAGTCACATTTTATTTTTAAGAATTACAGGTATTCCTTACTGTTAGAGACCAGCTGAGGAAATAATAATAAAAAAAAAAAGATAAAATCTTGCAGTAAAAATTCCAGAAAGAAATAGTTGTAGTGTATCATGCATATTGTTAGCAGTTTAATTCAGTATAGCTTCACATGCTGGACTGAATTAATATGATTATTTACCAATTCATATTTATTGAAATTTGTTAACAACAAATGTGTATCAAGCCCTTTCAGTGTAAACAGTGTGGAACATATAGTTTTTAAAATTCAAAATAATGAGGAATGTTCCTCATAAAGAGGTGCAGATAAGGGTTATGTTCCAACTCTATGATTCCTCTTGTAAAGAGCTGTAGTATTTTGTGGCATGCTTTGTGAAAAGTGACTTTATTTTTACATGACGTCTTGCATCTATAACACCTTCAATACGAATTTTAACTAATACAGATGCATAGTGTGGCTAAATGTTACATTTGGGTATGACGTGTTTGCTACATCAGAATAATTGGGAATTATAATGTGAAGACTAGTCATAAATACCTACTCCAGCATGTTGACAAGTAAGTACTCAAGTATCATTTCTATATTTGATATAAAAACAAACTGATGGCCAAGAACTAAATGGCTGTTTGGAATAAGGGCACTAATTTATAACAAGACATAATTAAATCTCAGAATGAGTAACAAATAGCCTTTATAACTGTTAAAGGAAAGTTAGCAGATCCCTAAGATTGTATATGGCATAAATATATCTGTAATATCTTAAGTGTTCTACTTAAAAAATGCAAGCAAATCTTGAAATCCTAACTGGATGTTCAGTCAGTTTGTTTTAGGATGTTTCTTTTGGTGCATATTTTTATTGTATTTTTGTACTGTTAGGTCTTTGGCTTGATGTTATTTGTATTTTTTTTTTTTTTGTAAAACAATAGTATCCATATGCAAGTCTTTTTTAAACAATAGCATCCAGAGTTTTGTGCTTTGATTTACTTCAGCCTGCATTCCAAAATGCACAGAATTAAGGAACTAAGATGACTGCCAGTGTCTAAATAACAGTTACTGAACTTTGTATAGTGCTATGTTTCATGGGAGTTGAAGCTTTTGCCTTTCTCATACCAGACTGCAATAACTAATCTTCCTCTTACTCAGACAGCCAGAAATTTGAGTGGTTGAGGAATCTTCACAAAGACAATCCGCGTGTCACCATACATTCAGTGTCTTTTACTAGAAAGGCAAAAAGGTGTAGGTCATTGCTTTCTGGGCATTTCCCCAGCTTACTACTCATCATTTAAGGAATACGGGGCCTACATTGTCATTCTATATGAACTAACCATGCTAATAAGCTTCAAAAACGTTGCTCAGATCCTTTCCCAATTATTGCTTGAGACGTGTCTTTCACACAAATTTAGGGATTTTATACATCACAATCAATGCTAGCTATCTGCAGAGTGTTAATGTTTTGTTATTGTTGTTGTTGTTGTAACTATGCTTAGTTTTATATAAAGAGTATTAATAAATTTGAATTCACTTTAAGAATCTTGACATGGCCACTTCCTATGTGTTTTTTTGGCCTGTGTACATTAATGCAAGTAAACTTAGGGAACTGGACATCTAGGGATTCTGAATTTGATTTGTGCCAAGCTTCACTCTATCAAAGTTGTTTTGTAGGCTCCATAGATGGACATATTCCAATTTATTGCTCAGGTCACCAATATTTAGCAGACAACTTGATGCCAATTTTTTTTTGTGGGGGGATGAAAGGAGGCATGATTTGCAATCTGAAGGAAGATGGAGGGATGAAGAAGGAGAAAGGGAGTACTAGTTCTGATTATAATTCTCTTAAACTAGTAAAAGTAAGACAAAGCAGGAGCTAATCATCATTACCAAATGGTGCACATAGAAAGGGTTATAACTGCATTTAAAAAGATATAGCCTTGTCAAGATTTGTAAACAACTGTCTCCACTAGTTACATTATAACTTAGCCATAAATATTTGGTGTTCATGATTAGGCCTAACAGGAAGGACATGGTAAAAGAGATAATTATGAGGCCCTAACTTAAGGGCCATATGGGTGAAAGTAAAATTGTCCCTCAGTGCCAGTTGCTCAGTACAAAACAATGATTATTCTGTCCTTGCGCTTCATTATTTCATGGATATGACTGTGGGGGTCAAACTATCGTGTGGTTGGAAAGCCACAAACTAAAGTAGTGACATGCATTTGGGTTCCTATCAGTTCGTCAAAACTTCAGCAGTTCAGACACCATATGTTCGAACTGTGAAGTTTGAAAACTGATTATCACGAAGCTGCGGAACACCAAATTCTTTCCCAGGGAAAGAATTCGGTGGGCCGTTTCTGTGGCTTCGCTATTTTCAGCACTGTGGTGGAAAGTTATGGGTCGGGATCAGGTAAGTGTGCGATTGTGTGGACGTTAGGGTTAGGGCACGGGCTAGGTGAGTTAGGGTTAGGGCACAGGTGAGGTGGGTGTGCGACAGTGACAGACTTTAGGGTTAGGGCGGGATAGGTGAGTTAGAGTTAGCGCACGGGTCAGGTGAGTGTGCGATAGTGATAGACCTTAGGGTTAAGGTTTGGGTTAAGGTAAGTGGATAGATAGTAGTGTATGTACAGTTTAGTGTAGGGTTAGATGTAGGATTTTAAGTGTATGTGTGTGGATTGCTGTTTTTTTGGTGTGCTTCTTGGAACAGCAATTTTTCCCCTGGGAAAAAAATTGCTGTTCTAAGCCTTCAATGGTTTTGCACTTCGAGGTTAGAAGTTCGAACATATGGTGTTCGAACTTCTGCCATTTCGTCAAAGTAATATAGACCCATGTATTTTATTTGGGGGAGAGAACTACAGTAAGGAAAGACAAACTGCATGTATCTATGTAAGTAGGTAGGTGGGGCATTTTGACGTTTTGACATTAAGCTCTGTATTCACACTTTAACATCTTGTTTAGAGGAACTGACCAGGATATGATTACCTCATCTGATAATTTTGCTAAATACATAGTAGGTGATCTATGGTAATTACGTCAGGTAAATGGTGGTGTAGAGCTATGGGTTGAAGCAACAGTGGGCTGCCTTTTTCATCTGCTGGCTGATAACTGGTAGAATTTTACGGGAATACTTAAACTGGGTTATTTTGCTCTAATCTATCCAACAGTGATAAAAGCTTTCTGGAAGAAGGCAAATGAGGCTGTTTTCTACCTCTCCTACTCAACAATATAAAGGACAAAGTAGAGAAGAAAGAGAATACTCCCCCCCTTAGGGATAATCCATGCCACTGTAACAAATTAAATTTTAACTTGCTCCAGTATAAAAATGCTGTCTGTTACAAAAGGTACAACCTTCATTATATTCATTCAAGAACTATACAATGACAGAACACAGAGCTGGGTTAAATTGTCCTAGAAGTAAACTAGGAGATACTTATTCATAATTGTTGGACCAAGAGCAAAACCCAATGGTACATACTCTTGCTTGGTGGGACAAGGAGCTCCCTCTTTTATACAACATAGGTTGTAGAAAGAAGTATGCAAGTACATGAATGTCTTAAAACTAAGGGAAGTCTATATTATCCTGTATAATTTACATTATACTCCAAGTAGGATGATGAACAGGCTCCTCAGAGTGCATTTGCAGGATACAGAACTGGAGCCATCATATAAGCACATGTATTCAGAATACCCCATGATCCATCTAATTTTGTAAGAGTATATGGCAATAATCTAGTTTTTTTTTTTTCAGGGGCTGTAATGTCTGTACCTACTGCTTCTAGGTATAAAATATAAAGAATAATCTCACACTCTTTGGAAATTTGTTTTGTTGCCCTCCATTTTTTTTTAATTTACATTCTAAGAAGTTGGGAAACCTCTGTCCACAATGACTGCATCAGGACAATAACACGTTATAGATGGATGCAAATGCGAAAACTCTCTCCCATATCATCATGTCCTTGGATAACACAGTACGGCTATCCTACTGAGATGTGATGCATGATGAAAATGTTTGTTATAGTCCACGTGAGGAGAAATATGTTATTTAATTTTCACTGGTTACTAAGTCTATGTAATTTGCACATGAATGACTCCTCTCTGAATGGCATAAATTTCAACTATGTGTTCATTGGTTCATAGCTGATTATTAGGCTAATGACTCTAGGTGGCCTTTTTAAGCTTTGCAGTGATTTCCAGTTTGTAAATAACAAGATAAATTACCTAGGGGCATCTAGTTTGGTTTAAGATTCAGAGCAATTAAAACATGTTTCACTCTAACAGAGACATCTGTATACCAGCCAATGAGTAAATTTGCAATTCCCCATCCACTGATCCAAGATGCATTTGAATAGGGTCTGAAACAAACTGTGCTTCACATGAACTGGAAGCCTGTTCCAGATTAGGGGTAGTCTCTGAAACAGGTACCCATCCCTCTAACATGTTCTATTTAAGTTACACATAAAGTTTAGGTCCTTCAATAGACTTGTGGATGTGCAGACACAGACTACCTCTCAGTGGTATCTCCTACACAGCACCAGTCAGCTGTGTGCATAAGACTGAGTATAACGATAATGTTACAAGGCAGTCTGTGCATTCCATGTGGCTCATAAGTGAATGCTAAGCTAACTGCCCTGGAGGACCATTTTAAGATTAGCCAATAACTGAGGTCAGAATCAAACTATGTATCTTCTGTCTATGAGGTGAAGAACTTTATTATTATACCAAACCCACCTCCCCTTGTATTTTTTTTTTTTTTTTTGTGAGGAACATCTATGGGCATTTTAGTTATTGCATAGCCCTGAATGGAGCATTGTGCCCAATGCCTGTCTTACTAAGGGCTGAGTACAATGGGACAATGACATCCTTAGACCTTGATAACATACCCTTGCCTATAAGTTGTGCAATATGGAATGATTTCCTTTCAACAGTAGATACATGATAGTCAAAGGCTAAGTTACTGTCTACATATGTTTCCAAGTCCTTAACACTGGGTCTGCTCTTTGGGATGCATTATTTATGTAGGAAATTCCTTGGGGGGGGGGGGGGTAGACATTCGAAACAATACTATTCTACATTTTTTTGATTTCAGATTTAGACCATTACACTGACACCAATTGTTAGTTTGCAATATGCCCTCTTGGAAGATATTACTGTCTTTTGGGGACCACACCAAGCATGCAGTCATTTATTTATTTTTATTTATTTAACATTTGTTAACCAGGAAAGTCCAACTTGGAATGAAGCCAATTTTCAGAGGAGGCCCAGGGAGAAACAGTCCAGATGCATGTCTTTGTAACATGGGAGGAAACCAGAGCACCCGCAGACAACACACACGAGCACAGGGAGGACGTGCAGACTCTGCACAGAAGGCACCACAGCTAAGAATCGAACTGGAGAACCTCTTGCTGTGAGGCGACAACACTACCACTGCACCACTGTACCATCTGGTCAACTAGAGGCCTTTAGCATTAGCTTTGAATTCCAGAAAGTAGATACAAAATGGAGCAACCCCAGCAATGAGTTCTAAAGAATTTCACTAGTGACTGAACTTTTTATGGTGGTAGAGTCCTCTGTCCTGATTTTCTCTGCTCTATCAATGAGCCAGTTAGCCATGCAAAGGGTGACGTAGGGGTTTACTCCTAGTTCTGTGAATTTGTGGACAACACCCAAATGGGGAATAGTATCAAATACTTTGTTGCGGTCAAGATAGGCAGTGTGTACTATGTTGTGGATATCCATAGGTTTGGTGACGTTCTTGAAAAAGTCCACAGGATGAGTAGGCACGATCTGCCTTAGACAAAACTAAAATTGTTAGATCCCATGTTGGAATGTTTCATATCTCTTGATTTATAATATCCTTGATAATTCTTCCCACAACTTTACATATAGGATCATATGATCATAGAATCATAGGAAGTTACTAGGCTATTGGCCCTATAGTCCTTACAACCCTAGCCAAGAATTTATCCCAAGTTCCGACAAGTCAGCACCTGATGCCCCTGTCCATTAGGGACACAGGTGGAATTCCAGGGGTGTATTTTCTGTTCCCCATCCAGTTATCCAGGTTAGGCTTAAAACGGGTGATTGAGGTACTCAGCTTGATGTGGAAAGGTGGTCTATTCCACAGAAGAGAGAGTCTCTGAGACCCAAATCTGTCCCACCAACAAGTCCTATTGATGTCACAGACGAGGTTGAGGTCACACATGCAGGTTACTTGAGTGGAACTTGACTTACAGATATGCAGCAGTAGAGGGACAGGGCTTTTAGCTGATCTGTGTAGGGTAGATGTTTGAGACCCTGGATTCTCCTGGTGAGGAATCTCTGTGGTCTCTAAAGCTGCTGCATGTGCTTTGTGAGGTACATGCTGAAAGGGGCACTGTACTCAGTAATGGGTCTTATAAGGAAAGAATACAGGGATGTTATGACTTCCTTGTCCCTGGATGAGATACCCTTACTGATGAGGTGGGCCATGTAGAAAGCTTTCTGTACAATGGAGGCAATATGGTGGTCAAAAGTAAGTTTGTTATCAACCTGGGTGCCCAAGTCCTTCACAACTGATTGTGTGCTTAGGACCTTGTTATTAATGTGATAATCTGTGGGGACATCACTCTCCACAATGCGGATGATGATGCATTTTTTGGCATTCAGTTTGAGGCCATGTTTCTGGCACCAGTCATTTGTTTGGGTGAGAGCTTCTTCACTAGGTAAATTTATGATGGCACCAAGCTTGCAGTCATCTGCAAATCTGGTCAACCATAGCCCACTGGTGTTTGCCTGCACCACAGAAAAGTATATACCAAACAAAAGAGGCCCCAAGACTGAGCCTTGTGGTACCCTGCTCATTATGGGTCTACTGCTTGAGGTTGCTTCCCCTATTTTGATTAGGTGGATTCTATCAGTGAGCCAGTTTGCTACCCATCTGGTAACATACATGTTGATGTCTAGTTGAGAGAGTTTATCTATTATAACTTAGTGGGGAATAGTATTGAAGGCTTAGGCCAGGTCAAGGTAGGTGGTCTGCACCATCTTCCCCTCATCCATGGCTTTGGTGGCTGTCTCAAAGAAGTCAACCCAATTTAACAGGCATGACCTCCTCTTGATGAAACCAAACTGTGTGGGATTGAGTGTTTAGAGATTGCCAATGTCCTTGTTAATGAGATCCATGAATATCCATTCCATGGCCTTGCAGATCAGGCTAGGTAGGCTGATGGATCTATAATTTCCTGGATCAGTGGATGTTCCACCTTTATGCAAAGGGATGACAGTGGCTGTCCACCACATGGCTAGGACAAAGTCAGTACTCAGGCTTTGGTTGACTAGAGTGACTAATGGTGCTGCAAGTTCCTGCCTGAGTTCATGTAGGATGCAGCCTGGTATGTTATCAGGTCCCAAGGAGGCTGTATTTTGTGACTTTGAGAGAGACTATTACTAGTACCCCATAAAAATCTGTAGTTACCTAGGTCAGTAGATGTCCCACCATTGTGCAGAGGGATAACTGTTGCAGTCCTCCATTAACTAGGTATTAGGCTAGTTAGGAGGTTAAAATCAAATAGTGATTTTAGAAGCCTCAGTTGGTCATATTTCATGCTATTCAGGAAGCATCTGTGGATATTACCTGAACTCATAGATGAAGTATTTTTTACCTTGGAGAGCACATAGATGACTTGCTTGTTTGCTTGTGATAACTGGGGCTGGAGTGGGGAACTGTTATAGTTGAGGGTATCACTTGATAGGTGCCATTGGGAAAATCTGGGTGAAATTGGAGCTACATTTATCAGCCAGTAGGTTTGCTGTATCCATCAGCTCTGTTTATGTGGTTCCATTTACAATTAGTTCAGCATACTGTTGTATTTTACCTTTAATGCTGCAGACATAACTGTAAAAGGCCTTTCAGTTGTCCTTTACCAGCAAGGCTATCTTTATTTCAGATTTGGCACTGGTGGACTGGATAAGACTCCTGAGTAACTTATTTCATTTGATTATGAGTTTTGTGCCTTGCTGGGCATTGCATTTCCTTGTTTTGGCTACATCTTTCTTCCTTTTGGTGTACAACTTGTTGATATTGAGATTCCACCAGGATAGCTTGTTCTTTTAGTTAGTCCTGTGTTTATTTCAGGTACGTTCAGCTGCCTCAGTGCAGCTGTTTAAATGATGGTACACTGTCTGTATGAACAATTATGCATAGGCAGCAGAGTTCATGTGGTAGGAGGGGCTTGAAATTTTACTAGGATATCACTCAGTAGTAGGAGGCTTGTTTTGGAATAATTCCTAAATGTTTGAGGTTTTGATGGGGGGGTCACATGTTTTACTTTAATTTTGAAGAATATAACATTATGGTCCAACCTGACAGATGAGAAAATTACACACAGGTGGGTGCAAAGTTACCCAATGTTTGTGAGGATCAGGTCAAGGATGTTGCCACCCCCAGTAGGTGGGTCCAGAGAATTTGTGTTGACTAAGTCCATGAATATCTGGGCCTGTATACTGCAACTTATGTATGCTCTCCAGTTTATAGTTGGGTAGTTGAAATCACCTTGGAGTATAGTGTTGGGTTCAATGCAGAATGACTCCAGTTAATTTAAGTATGCGGAAAGGGTGTCCTGGGTCATATGAGAAGACCTACATCTTGCAATGATATGGTGTGGGACTTGCTTATGATGACTTGGACATAGAGAAGCTCGAGTGTATTATACTTTTCAAACAGTCTTCAGATGTAACTACTACTGAAACACCACCATCTTTTGTCCCTTCCTGTGCAGTAGCTGGTCTAAATGTGTGGAAGGCATTATAGCCTTATACTGTTGGGATGCTCTCTGTGGATTCTAACTATTTCTCTGCAATGGCATGGATGTCTACATTCTCCAGGGTGATGAGAAATTGCAGAGAGTGGAATTCTTTGTTTGGATACCTGGCATTGGGCAGTAACATCTTTAAATTATACTTGGTTGGTTTAGCTGTGTTGAATGTTTAACAGGGTGGCATTGTATAAAAGAAGGCACTGTGGGTGTGGACAAAGTTTTAACCAATATTCAAAAGCTTGAAGAGGACATGTGGAGACCAGCCCTGATGAAGCAGCATACATACATACATACATACATACATGCATACAAATATTTCAGGCAAGGGAATTAATGTCCTTTTAGCCTGCAGATATACTAAAACACTTGTTGTCATAATACGTGTCCAGGCTGTTCTTAAAAGTATCTAAAGTAGTACTTCCTTTAACGTAATTTGGTAGTCTGTTCCATGCATCAGCTGTTCTCTCAGAGAACCAATTAGTACACTTCTCATTCCTATTGAATCTTCTACACAGGTTGTCTGATGATTCTCTAGTACTTTTTGATAACCCAAAACATTCACAGAGATAGTTGTCTCTAAATGCCCTATATACCTGAATAATATCCCCTGTTAGATATCTAGAAGAGACACTGTACAAGTTAAGATATTTTAGTCTTTCATAGTATCTTAAATGTTCACATCCATGGAGGCCCTTGGTAAATTTCCGCTCTTTACTCATGCTTGTTTACTTAGAATGTTTCCATATTGTTTTTCCATACTCAAGTTTGGGTCTAATGTAACTAACAAACAATGACTTCATCATTTCTGATTTGCTAGACTTTATCAATCTTTTTGTACAACCCATAGTTCTATAACTATCATTAACCAACTGGTTGATATGATTAGAAAACCTCAAAGCTGGATCTACGCATATACCCAGGTCCTAACTGTGTGCTGTATTAAGTATTCATCTTTCAGTTTATATCTTCCAAATCTCATATGCTTAGTTTTTGATGTATTTATCAGCATATTATTCTCCTGTGCCCAAATGGCCAATTTAGTCAAGTTCTTTTGCAAACATGCCTTATCTGTAACACATGTAATCAGTTTACCTAATTTCAGGTTATCTGTATATAGACTAGAACACCTCAGATGAAAAAGTTCAGTCTGAAAGATACAATCTAAACAAATAAGGGCCTATGACAGAGCCTTGTGGGATACCCTGACCGTAACAAAGAATCTCATTTGTCCAATTACTGTATGATACTTGCCCTGTCCTACTTATAAGCCATGCAGCTATTCATCTTATCAAGAGAACATCGATACCTAGTTGTTCTAATTTATTGATCAGTATTTTTTGTAAGACCCTGTCAAATGCTGAAGTTAAACCTATATAAATTATATCACAGCACAATTTTTCATTCATACCTGTTATTATATTGTTATAGAACATCATGTTAAAGGTGGTAATAGATCGATTTTCAACATATGCATGCTGATATATGGTTTCAAGTCACAACCTATCCAATTCTGACAATAACCTATGCAATATTGCCTTCTCCATTATTTTTCCACAACATAAAATCGACTTAAGAAGCTACATGACTCTTGGTTTGTGCTAATACCCTTTCCCTTAAAGACAGGTTTAATAAGTGCATGTCTCCAATCTTGAGGAATCTCCCCAAATTTATATGGCCTAGTAAATAATAGATATAATGGTACTGTAAGTTCTTGCTTAAGTGTTCTTAGGTCATTATTACTAATTCTGTCTCCTCCCTGTGCTTTGTTTGGATCCAGTTTGTGCAGTTCTTTTTCAATATAATCAAATTTGATTCCAGTTTCTGCATTTACCTGGGTGCCATTAGGACAACTTATCACCTTCTTTGTGGAGACAAACTGTTTTGCATTAGATTTTGTAAATATATCTATAATGTGTTGTGTGTGAGAATACATTTTTAAATCTACACACAGTTTATCTCCTTCCACATCTTATGCATCTATAAAAATGTTTCATATTATGCTCAATATCTTTATATACATTTTCTTCAAAATTTTCTTGATCTTGTCTCACACTATGCTTAATTTGTTTGTCCAACTTGTTTATTTCAGTTTTCAAAGATGTAGTTGGACCTCTCTTCATTTTCTGGCATTTTTTGTCTCTCATATTAATCAGGTATTTTGTTCTTATGGAAATATACCGCCCTGACATTGTATGCCTAAATCCTGAAGTTGAACATTTTTGATTATTTATACTCAAATTATTTCTCTTTCAAAACTTTCCACATTCCATCTGCAGTTTTTCCACTGAATGCATCACTCCAATTAGTTTTATATAATGACTGTTTTGCTTCCATATAATCTGTAATTAATCTTTGGTGCATTGGTTTAGATTTCAGTTTGGCAGAATTGTCTAGCAACAAATTAACCCTAATAACCTTAATAACCCCATTAACAGTCATAAACGCTGACATGAAGTAACAGTAATTTCTTTAGGAAAACACACAATGTCTAGTATGTTCCATTCCATCCCCTGGTAGTTTTTTTTTTTTTTTTTTTTTTGCAAACTGAAGGAATTGTTCCTGAACATGTGTTGTGAATAATTTGCTTACTAATGTTGTTGAATCAACATTATTCCAATCTGATCCAGCTAATATTATTCTTCCTTGTATTTCATGAGAGAAATGTATGAATTCCTCTAGGTCATCAGCACTTGACGTTGGTGGTCTATATACCCCAGCAATTGTTATATGTTCCAGGGTTGTCTTTACTGTCACAGTTACAGTCTATAATATTAGTGTTATAATTAAACATAATAATCATAGGTTTCATATTTATCTTTAATCCCTATCATAACACCTCTGTCTGTTACAGTAAAAACATTTATACCCTGACAGAACTGGTTTCCAGTCATTGTTCTTTAACCATGTTTCATAGACAATAACAACATCAATCTTGTGGGACCATAGCAAATATTCCAATAAAAAAAACTTAATTATTAATGCTCCTAACATTAACAACCATCAGAGATGCATGAAATGTCGCTATCCGTGAAGTGTTAAATTTTTGATCTAGCAAAAATCCTGCCTAATGTTTGTCAAATATATCAAAATATCTGCTGTAAAAATTGTCTTCCTGAACTTGATAGTTGCATGCCATTCAGTATGAACACGTGTGCCCAAAACTAGGCTTGGATGCTCTACACATTTCCATTTACTAAAACGTAACATTTTTTCCATGTAGGTATTTACCCCAAAAATCTTTTCATTCACAGTGACCTGACTATCCTTTCTATATGCAATTTGTGAAAACTATGCCCTAATACCAGTACAAACTATATTATCTAAGAGGGCTGTAAGTTTCCTACTAAAAGTCAGAGAGTCCTTGAGAATAAGATCATTTTCACCGACATGAAATAAAGAGAGCCATACTTCCTTACGTTGAGGCACTCCAAGGCTTGTCTCACATCTATTTTTGCTCCTGGCAAATATAACACTATTTGATGTTCATTATTTTTTCTGCACATGTTAAGTATCAGTTCCTCTAATAATAGACTGTTCAATTACAAGAATATATTTTCTGACCAGATCTGAAGAATCTTCAACTTCTAATATTTTAATATCTGCTCTATCAATTGTCACAATGGAATGATCTTCATCACCATTAGTCTTATTAATCCCACTGTTTTCATTGTTTATTAAATTTGCAAGCATACAATTCTCATCCAGCTTTCTTGCACGTCCACAGCATTAGCTATGTAGTCAACATCTGTCTTTCTCTTATTTTATCTTATAGTAATGTTCTTCGATCCTTGCACCTTCAGTTATGGTTTCTTCATTTTCACCTACCCCTTGCCTCTTTTTTCTACCATTTCTTTTGGAAAAATTATGCCTTTTTCTGTAGACTGAATGTTTTCTGATAGAAACATGTTAGAATTCCCTGTAATCTGTGTATTACACAACAAAGCAATGCCCTTTTTAGTATGTCTTCTCTTTACATTACTGACATTTATCAGTTTTCCTTCCTTATTTGTTGTGAAATTCTTCCTTCCTTTCTTTTTTTTTTGTTTCATTCTAAACACTCTGAATCCTCAGACTGCTGAATACTTGCATCCAGAATTCCAAAGTTGTCAGGAGCATTGTCTTGTTTCATAGAGGTTGAATGATCTTTGAAGACAATAGACACATCATGTCCTAAATTTGTTCTATTTGTTGTTTACCTAACATTATTTTTCTCACCAGCCTGATCACTAATATATGTAACAACAGTTCTCCAAGCCATGCCAATTGCACAAGTGCAATC
The DNA here is from genome assembly GCF_019279795.1 of Protopterus annectens. Lineage (NCBI taxonomy): Eukaryota > Metazoa > Chordata > Ceratodontiformes > Protopteridae > Protopterus > Protopterus annectens. The sequence goes on along the minus strand of NC_056732.1, from coordinate 682,786,344 downwards.
ATCATAAGTAAGCTTAGATTTACTTCTAATAATGGTGAGCAAATCATCCAACTTTTTACATGAAAAATACAGATCCTCAGTGTTATCAGGTGTTACCTTTAAATATGCATAACATTTATTACATTGTACAACATATTTGTGCTTTAGCAAATCATTAATGGCATACTCATTTAAGGAATCCATATTCAGGTTCAAACAAATACAAAATTATAAAATAAATGAATAATCAAAATCAATAACCACAAAATTCAAAGAGAACTTAAATCAAATTATATAAGAAAAATAATGCTAGCAATATACAGGTAAATACTAATGTAAGTATAGTAAAGTTGTTGTTTTGACTGTACAAGTTCTGAAACTCAGACAAAAGCTGTCATTCATTTATGTCAAGCGTAGTAGCTTTTGATCTCTATTGCTCGTAATTGCACTTATTTTTAACAGTAAAGATCAATAAATCACAAACCAAGATAGGATTGTTTAGATAAGCTCAGGATTGTCCTCTCTGCAGTTTGTGTAAATTTATAGCTGACTAGGCCCCTTGAAATGGCTAGAGCTTGCTTGTCTAAAACCTATCCCTTTCTCCTATCTCTTTCTAACAACCAACAATGTAAATTAAAGGTCAAACAACAAAATATAAATCAAAGTAAATCTTCTTGTCTATAAGCTATCCCTTCCTCCCTAAAACAGTGAAAACAGCAGTAAAAAACAAAATGTTTGTTTGTCTTTCGGACTTTCCCGGTAAGGGGTCACCACAGTGGAACTCCAGTCCGCTAATGATTGGCAGTAGATTTTTACGAAATGCTGAGGTGCCAGCTCGACACCCAACCTTCAATGAAGGCACACCCATTTACGCATGCATGTCTTTCAAATGCTACCCAACCGCGGGGAGGACATGCAGACTCCACACAGAAGGCACTCCCAAGCCCAGCCAAGAAATTCAAATAAAGCTTATCTTATCAGTCATCTCTACAGTAAAAGACAAACCAAGATAGGATTGTTTAGATAGCTTTGGATTGTCCTCTCTGCAGTCTGTGTGAATTTATAGTTGACTAGGCCCCTTGGCTAGAGCTTGCCTATCTAAAATCTATCCCTTTCTCTAACAACCAACAGTGAAAATTAAAGGTAAAACAACAAAATATCAAACAAAGTAAATCTTCTTGCCCACAAGCTATCCCTTCTTTCCTACAAATGGTGAAAACCTGTGGTAAAAAATAAAATATAAATTCAAATAAGACTTCTCTTACCAGCCAACTCCACAGTAAATCACAAGCCAGTATAGGATTGTTTAAATAAGCTCTGGAGAATCATGGGCTATCAACCATATCCTTGCAAGCTGAAACATAGCATACTCCTTCTAATGACACTAAAAACCAAGCCAATTGCTAAAGTCAATTATCTTCTGCTCATATTGTGGCATCTTCCTCAGAAAAGGTAGAATAATGCTCAGTGTTTGCATCATACCATCCTGGGGCACATAGTGTTAGAGGTCCATCATGTCTGTCATCATATAGTCCAAATAGGTATGCATCAAGTCATTAACACCCACATGTGGAATGACAGAATCATACTGGTAATTATGGTTCAATGACCTGAGGGATCTGGCAGATCTTGGCTCCTGATAGGTAGCTGACTGTGATCCGCTCCGTGCTTAGCTAAGCGAGTGGAACAACTGAGTGTTTCATGATGGAATCACCTATGACTTGAACATTTGTTTGTATGTAGGCTTGTTTTATGGGCTTACAAGTTGAGATGGTAACAATATGAACTGTCAAAACCCACAGGAGTGAGGCACAAAACAGTGAATTGCTGAAAAATTGGACTTGCATATATTAAGTCTGAGATGACCATTTCTTGGAATATTCCCTTTTCACTGAGGTATGGTGATCTCAGAATTGATATATAAATATATTTAGGGGGTGTGGGGGGAGTCTTTCCTCCCACATCAGGGGATGTGGGGGGGCTTACCCCTTGCAAAAAGGAAGTTTAAAGAAGAAGAATGATCTTTGAGAGTTGCTGTTCTCCAAGATTTCAGTCTCTTTTTTTGACATGTCAGCTGTCAGCATTTTGAAAGCCAACATTTTAATTGGGAGCCACTGAGACATGAGTGATGGGGGATGCTGCTTTGTTAGAATGCTTGTGGGGTTGCTGCATTTTGGAGGCCTTTGAACTTTGGGTACATTACTTTTAAGAGCCTCAGCATATGTAAGTCTATGTGCTTGGTCTTTACTAAGTGTTGTACGTAGAATGTGGCATGTGTATATATATATATATATATATATATATATAAAATATATATATTGCATATGTATATATATATATATATATATATATATATATATATATATATATATATATATAAAATTACCTGAGTTTTTTTAAATCCCATATTATCGAATCCAAGTTTGTCGACACTGAAAATATCAAAATCCCACATCATAGAATGAGTGGAACAATGAAGATCTGACAGTTACCCCCCCCCCAAGAAACCCTAACAGTACCATCCCTAACCCACCTAGATGGGGGCTATGCCTCCCACACTCCCTAACTAAATATACCAACTCCAAGATTGCACTACAGTTTGGAAAAGGGCAAAGTTGACCATTTCACACAACAGGTGACTTACCCTGTGAATATCTTCATTGTTCTGCTGCTTCAAGGAAGTGAGGTTTGATATTTTGAGTGTCGACAAAATGGTATTTGATAATCTGAGATTTCAACAAAGTCAGGTAGACTCATATATATATATATATATATATATATATATATATATATATATATACACACATACATATATAGCCATACTTATGCATGTGGCACAGTGGCATGGTAGATAGAGTTGCCACCTCACAAGAAGTTCTTTGGTTTGATTCTTGGCTCAGGTTAAACTCGGTGCAGAGTTTGCATATCCTCCCTGTATCTGTGTAGGTTTCTTCTGAGTGCCCTGGTTTCCTCCCACATTCCAAAGACATTCAGTAGATATATTGGACATGCTAAATTGAGTGTGTGATATGGAAGAACAACAGTGGTGGGGCTAGTCACCTGACAGTGTGAACCTTGAATTTAGGGGATTGTCAGTGTTGCAGTGACATCCTAACCCCATGTGCAAAAATGGATAAAGATGGTTGTAGATGGATATATATAAATATATATATATATATATATATATATATATATATATATATATATATATACATATATATATATATATATGTGTGTGTGTGTGTGTGTGCGAGCGATATTCATTATCTTCATGCTTAAAATTAAATTCTTAATTATAATTCATTTAGACTCCGCATCCTCGTTTCCACAATGTGCATTATTTCCTCAGGCTTCCATTCTTTCCTCCATAGGTGCACAAATGAGTTAGTACAACATGTAATCTGCTTTAAATGCTTGTAACTTTTCTCACTTGTGAGGCTAGATGCTTTCATTGCTGATTATTTCTCTGTAGCATTTGTAGCTTTTTACAGCAACTAATATATGTTGGTTTTATTTGCTTTCCTTCTGGCACATATTTGTTTTAGGTCAAAATGTCTTACTCTCTTGTTTGCCACATATTTGCTCTATTGCTTTATCTGATGGTCTTTAATGTGATTTTCTTTTTAACCAGATGCAGAGATGGATTTTCTGTGAAATGTCCATGTATCTTAGCATAATCTGGGCATCTGTGTTGAATGATTTCTTGAGGGCGTTAAGGCACATTTGTAGAGGGTTATATCGTAGGACTCTATGACTAAATTTTGTAATGTATGAAAACACATCAGATAATGCAAAGGCTACATGGCTAAATAACCTTCCAACCGATTTATCAAAATAAGGAGGAACTTCTTCAGCATCAATAAAATGTGCATAATTTGATTTATTTTGCTGATACACTATACTTTACCAAAATTTTAAGCTAAATAGGTGTTGTTTCTAACTTAGCCCGTTAATAGTCCCCATTTCTTCCAACTGATCAGATAATCCATTTAATTCAGCAACCATGCAATGTACTGGAGCAGTGGAAACATAGCTCTCAACTTTCCAGATTTTCACAGAATGTCCAGATTTTAGACTCATATTTTTGGTCTGTTTCTCAAAGAACTGCAGTTTTCTGGAAAATCACTAACAAACCACTGAGGTCTGAAGTCAGAATATAATGGCAGACATTAGATTTTCTGACTTAATTTCATTTGATATTTATGCTAATGCAAAACTTATTATTCTGCTAACTTTCTAAATTTGTAAGAGAAATATTTAAAAAGGGTCCCTATCATAATTCAGCTGCAGAGAAATATGGCTGCAGAAATTTTGTGGGCTCAGCAAAGCATGCATCAACATCCCTGTAAATGCAGGGGAGGGGCACTAATGTCCATGCCCCCCCCCCCGAGGAATCTACAGACACCAGGCAATATAGCGGCACTTACAACAAGATGTTTGCATGCATTTTATCTGAAGATAGAATACAGTGTCTAGTGAGCAATGCCTTTATTTCTGTGTTGGGAATGTGGTGCATGTTGTACTTGTAGTGGTTTGTAACAGTACAGAGGAAAACTTGTATCTTGTTGTGGCCACACTTATGCTTTGTATGTGCTTTTGGTGATGCTCTTTAGATATAATGGCTTTCCTTCAGGGAGTAACAAGCATTCTGCTGTGCAGGATTCTCTATAGACATTCATAAAACGGTGTTCTTGCTGCAGCATAGAAGTTCAGGGAGTTGTACAATATTTAGATATGTTACCAATAAATGTAACTCCATATGAATTACAGAAGGAGACACTTCTGGGCACACTGTGGATGCAGAGGAAATCAAATTTGGCTAACATCAAAGACTGAAACAATACTAATTTCATGAACTTTAAAAATACCCTGATATAGGAAAGAGGTCCATTCCTGTCATGGAATAATAAACCAAAACGACTTGGTGAAATTAAATAAAGGGAGTAATAGGTATTCTTCTGTGTGTCTGAATGAAGACATGATGAAATCAACAAGAAAAAAAATGGTGGAGCCCTGTGCCCCAGTGGCTGCTTCAGATCCGTACAGAAAAGTGCACTATATGGTGGAGCCCTGTGCCCCAGTGGCTGCTTCAGATCCCTACAGAAAAGTGCACTACCTGTCTTGTTTTTCATTTGATACATCAGAAAAATCAGATTTAGAAGCAGGAAATGAAGGTATAATATGCTACAATGTTGAGAATCTACTTGAAATTCGATCTCTAATTTCACCATGCTGCATGCATGATGAGCTACAAACAGTGAGGCCTAACACACTCCAGGAACTACTACAGCTAGCCATCTTGCTGAAACATGGACAAAATACACAGATCTGGCTAAGCGTACATTCATCACCCCTGGCAGATGCATAAAATGGAAAAGATGTGAAAGATCAAGAAAAAGAGGCACCAGAGAAGGAATTATAGCCAGACTGAAAGCTAATCCACACATACCTGCACTTCCTTCCTTACTTCTGGCTAATGTACTCTCTCTAGAGAGTAGAATGGATTACTTAAGGCTTGAACTTTCTACACATATTAAGGTGAGAAACAGTTGTATATTTGTGTTCACTGAAACTTGGCTTAATTCCATCATAAACAACAGCACATTAAATGTGGAAGGAATGACATTATTTTGTGCTGACAGAATTCATTCACTCTGTGGCAAATCTCATGGAAGGAGTGTATGTATATACGTGAACAACAACTGATGTATTAACTGTGAGGTGGTCATCTCACACTGCTCAGAGAACATTGATATTTTGTCTCTTAAAATGCAGACCCTATTACTTGGCTAGAGAGTTTAGTGGAGTGAGTATAACAGTTGTTTACATTCCACCCAGTTCAAACACCAGTACAGCACTTGGCACTATATATCAGCCCATAAGTGAACTCCAGAACAGGAACCCAGAGTTTGCCCATGTAATTGCAGGTGACTTTAACCAAGCCAACCTAAAATCAGTACTACACCACTACCATCAGCACGTGAACTTCTCAACCAGTGGGGAGAATACACTAGATAAGGTTTTCACCAACAGAAAACTGGCATATAAGGCAGCACCTTATCCACACCTGGGCAACTTGGATCATCTTGCCATCATGTTGTTTCCAGCATACAAATTGCTGCTAAAATCAGAAAAACCATCAAGGAAGCAAATAATGTTATGACCTGAGGGTGCAGTCACAGCAGTGTAAGACTGCTTCGACAGTATGGTCTGGTCGATGTTCAGGGAGGCAGCCACAATGAATTACCAAATAGACCTGGATGAATATACAGAATCTGTTATGGCCTTACATCTCAAAATATGTGGATGATGTGACAACTACCAAAAATATAACCATATGTGCAAACCAAAAAACATGGCTGTCCAGTTAGCTTTCCAAGCTTATAATGGCACATAATGCAGCATTCAGATCTAAAGACAAGGATACCCTAAGGGTGGCCAGAGCAAACCTAAACAAAGGCATAAAAGAGGCAAAGAGAACCTATGGAATTAAAATTCAGGGTCACTTTAATGACCAAAGGGACTCTAGACTTCTATGGAAAGGCATACATGCCATAACTGACTACAAACTTGCATCTGCCCAGTGTGACAACAGTACAGAATTCTTAAATTAACTAAACAACTTCTTCAGCAGGTTCAACGCTGACAGCAAAACTGTGGCAAATAAGCTACCTGTCAGTCAGGATGAGAAAGTGCTATGCCTCAGCACAGCTGATGTACTGAAAACTTTGAGACAAGTTAACTCAAGGGAAGCATCTGATCCAGATAACATTATTGGCAGAGTTCTCAGGGCCTGTGCTGCACAGGTGGCATCAGTGCTTACAGACATTTTCAATACATCACTACGATTAGCTATCGTACCCAGATGCTTTAATACCGAGATGCTTTAAGAATATGACTATCATTCCCTTACCCAAGAAACCACAGCCAACAAATCTGAATGATTATCGCCCAGTTTCTCTAACATCAACAGTAATGAAATGTTTTGAGTGGCTGATCAAAGACCACATCTCAGCAAGCATACCTGCAACACAAGATACATTCCAGTTTGTTACAGGACAAACTGCTGTACAGCAGATGTCATCTCTTTAGCACTTCATGAAACCTTGACTCATTTGTAAAATAAGGACTTATGTTATGTCAGGATGTTATTGATCAATTTCAGTTCTGATTTTAATACTGTCACCCCCCAGAGACAAGTGATGAAACTAATCCAACTGGGCATCAACTCCCCCTTGTGCAATTGGATATTAGACTTTCTCACAGACAGACTCCAAAAGGTAGGAAATAACAGCTCTAAAAGTATAACTCTGAACATGGCTGTACCACAGGGTTGTGTCATGAGTCCTCTACTATTCACCTTGGTTACACATGACTGTATAGCCAGATATGAATCCAACAGAATTATCAAGTTGGCAGATGACACCACAGTCATAGGTCTTATCAGGACAGTATATTTGAATGAAGTGGAACATCTGCTAGGCTGGTGTGACAGCAACAATCTGGCATGGAATGTCAGCAAGACCAAGGAACTGATTGGGGACTTTAGGAGGTCTCAGGGAGCACATCAACCTCTGGAAGTTAAGGGAGTAGCAATAGAAAGAGTCAAGAGCACTAAGTTACTGAGTCTACACATATCAGAGGACTTGTCTTGGTCAGTGCACACCGACTGCACTGTCAGAAAAGTGCAGCAATGTTTGCACTTTCTATGGAAACTGAGAAAAGCAAACCTGCCACAATCCATTCTCCATGCCTTATATAGGGGTGCCATTGAGAGTGTTCTGACCAACAACATCATTATATGGTATGGGAACTGTAATGCCTCAGATTGCAAGGCTCCGGACAGTAGTAACAGCAGTGGAAAGAATCGTTGGCCCTCTACTGGGATCCTTGGATGACTTACATGAATCTTGATGTATTGGTAGAGCTAGAAAGATAAGAAATGAGCATACTCACCCTACTTGTGGTATGTTCTCCCACCTTTCCTCAGGTAGATGTTACCACAGCATGCACTATAAGACTTCCAGGCTCAGCAGAAGCTTTTTCCCCTTATCCATCAGATTGCTGAACTCTAACAACAGTCATGCCAGAAGCCATTCTGGTCTTTCAACCAATTAACTGACTATTCTCTTGACTAATCCAGTAAATGACATTCTCTCATGTCCATTTATTCTAAGATCACTACTACTAGTAGCATACTTTAGTGCAATATCCAAATCGTCATCTGTCCTGAAACTTGAATGTGCAATATTCTATACAATATTTTTGCTTCACAGATACCTGCTAATGTGAAAATTCAAGTTTGTGCAATATCTACTTGTGCAATACCCTAAATGGCACATTTTTATACATGTGATGTATGTAAGTATCTGTCCTAGTATTACTAAATAGTAACTGTATGTATGTATGTTTCTTGGACTGCGAACAAAACAATGTAATTTCGTTTAGCTGCACTATGTGCTGATCTAAATGACAATAACGTTTACTTTGACTTGACTTGAAAAGAATAGTATCGCTGGAACTGAATTCATCCTCATGTCTTGGTGAGTACCTTCATGTGATGGACCCTGTTTTCAGAAAATTTCACCAAGATGACACTGATATATAGACTATATCTTATATAGAATATAACAAGGAAAAATATAGGTTAAAAAATTAAAAAAAACGGCTGAGTGCACAGGTCCCAGGATAAAAATGTGCCTAATCCTACTATAAGCACTGGCACCAGACTGGAAAAAATGGCAATGTAGAATTCTCAAGACATGGAAAGATTCCTACCATGGAGTTAGGCCAGGCTCAGGGGAAGCATGCCCCCCTTGCTGTAGAAAGAAGTAATAGTCCACAAAAAAAAAAAAAAAAAAAACACAAAAACTGGTAGGCCAGAAAAGAGCCCTAAAGATGATAGAGTGAACTATTGCGGATAGGGAAGAAATTATGTATTATTACTAATACTATGTAAGAAACTCAGAATTTCCAGATAGAATATATTCAGAATGATTAAGAGAGAAATCAGAAAAAAGAAAAAAACTGTCGAAAGTTTCAAATGAAATACATTCATTAATACAACAGAGCCATAAAAACATTACATAGACAAAGAAACTTTAGGCTGCCTAGAACAAGAAGTGTCAGTGAAAGTGAGAAAATATTAAGAACAAGACCAAAACATTTTTAAAAGATTTAAAAAGCATGGACATGGGAAAGAAAAAGAGATCTGTTATGGTGCAATATTTATGCAAAGGATAAAGCCAAAATAATACAAAAAAGCAGCTCCAAACTTACTTGAAGAGAAGTATAGGCAAAGAAACTCAGACATGGAACATTTCATAATACAAAATAAATAAATACATACATACATACATAAGGAAACAAAGGGGGATGTAGAACAGAGGATTAGTAAGATAGAAGTTAAACAAATAGAAACTGACGCTATGGATTACCTGCAAAGTGAATCATTTAGTGTAGAAAACATACACTTTGTTTGAAAAACTCACCCAGACTCTGCCACAACTTGCTGTGAGGGAAAATTTAGCTTGTTTTTCCTTCTTGTATTTTGTATTGCATTATTACCTTCTTTTATTTTGTATATTGTTATTTATTTTCATTGCACTGAATTTTACTTGTATTCTGCTTTTAATTGCATATTTAAACTAGGAAAGAGACCACAGCTGTATCTCTTGTGAGTCACACAGCAATTAGACCAGGTCAATTAAGGTTAATTACCTGTGAACTTAGAGTGGAGCTACAAACTAAACCTTCTTTTTAAGGGATAAAATAAAGCATTTCAAGTCTTTACTGGAAAGCTCATCCAGACTCTGCCACAACTTGCTGTGAGGGAAAGGTTAGTTTGTTTATGCTTTCTTGTATTTTGTATTGCTTTGTTGTCTTCTTTTATTTTGTATATTGTGATTTATTTTCTTTTCACAGTGTTTACTTCTATTCTGCTTTTAATTGCATATTTAAATTAGGAAAGATACCACAGCTGTGCTGTTGTGTGTCATATAGAAATTAAGTTTTTCTCCATGCCCCACTTTGGTGTTGTTGTGTTTTTAAACTCAACTGTCTTTCTAGCTGCCTGGCCCTTATATTAATTTGACCACATATCTCCTTCCCTCTCCTTTTTCATTGTCTGTTGTGAGCAAACACAAAATGATCATTTAGTGAAATCACTCTCCATCCATGGTATTCCATAGAAGCAGAATACAAAGTGCCAACCTCCTTCCAATATATCATGCTCTTTTAAAATTAGTGGCTCTCCACTTATATAGCTAAAGCTTGTTACCCCATCTTTCATAAAAGACTACTTAGTCCACACTGCAGCTCTTGGGATATTAACCCATTTTTCTATCTTACCTTTAAAATCTGCAACATTTACGCCCAGGCCACCAGTTACTGGGGAGCCCACATTTTGCATCTCAGTAGTCATCTTGGGATCAGTGCTTCTGTTTTTCTCCTTGTGATAAAAGAGCATAGGGAGATTATTTCCTGGAGACTGATGATCAACAGAAAGCCTAATAACTGCTTCATAGGTGCCAGCTTGGAATTTGTACTTATGTCTGGCTTCTGGTGAGAAAAGGAGCAGAGTACATTGAATCCTGACTCTTTCTGGTTGGTTAGTGAGTGTCTTGCTTGACCTTCCTGATTGGTCTGGTTGGTATTCAAGGCATCTACCAAGGAAAGGGCTACAACAAGCCTATAGACCCTTGCATCATCTGGGACAAGATTAAAGATCATTAAAAAGGTTTTGATCTGCTCCTCATATTGAGATTGGTGCTAAGTATTTTTAACTTCTGGTGAGAGAAGAAGCAAAGGAGCACTGTATCCCAGCAGAGTGAAATGGTAGTTATACCAGCACTAGAAGTACCCAGGCAATAGCCATTCAGGTGACTCCCCTCTTTTCATCATTCTTGACAAGCTATTTTTTTCTTTTCAGTGAGTACTGTTTGATTTATTTCTAACTTCAGATTATCCGTCTAAGTACTTCATTCATAAATCATTAGGGTCTACTTATTAGTTTCCCTTTAATTGTTTGGTAGTGCCATGTATAGATATAGACACTTTGTGTGACATTTTTCCTGTAAAACATTTTCTCCCTGGGTCTCCGCTGAAAATGAGCCACTAGCATCACTGAAATTTCACCAGTACCAAGTTGCAAGCAGGACAATTAGTTTGAAGTGACAAACACTGTCCCTAGATTTGCAAACTAGATAGTCTTGCTGTTACTTTATAATCTCATTCCAACTCTCTAATCAATAAAAAAGGGCCTGTTGCCATAGGTATGAACTTTCTCACTATCTCTGTTACCAGCTTAGTGGATATGGGCATCTTAAGGTGATCTAGAAATTCCCTAATGATTACTGACAACAAGTTAATTCGCAAACAAATTGATATGGTATGTGTGAGATGTACTTACACAATTTCATTGGAGGCAAAGCTCTCACATAAAAGCAATCCTAATGTCAATAAGGTTGTCAGTAGTACACATGCTGCACCTATCACATACAATTCAATGCAGATACATAGACCAGTATATATTGAGGAACTTAAATGTAACCTTCCTAAACTCCAAGGACTTCCAATACAAAGTACACATAACAGACACCCTCAGCAGCCCCGAATGCACTCTTTCAAAACAACATCTACATCAGCACATACAGCCACATGTCATGGAGCCTCTACTTCTAACTCCATAATTCAGGCCACCACACAGTTTCTTATCAGGAACCAGGATCCACCACATTACACACGGACTCAGATCAATGGACCAAAAAGTACCAATGTGACTCAGTCATTGTCCAATATGAACAAAAGATGACTGTCCTTAATAATTGGCTTAGTTTCTGGTGTCATTCAAAGGGGGAATTATATTTTTTAGCATGAAAGGAGATGATCAATAGACCACCCTGCTTTTCCAGGTATGGACTGCAACTCTCCCCTCTAGGCTTTCGAATATTAGCTAAAACATTGTCCTCCCCCATAGTGCCTTTTTTAGGCAGTGCCAAGCTGAAAGTACTTCCAACATAACAAATCAAAACCAAGAAAATCTAAAGGTGTTACTGCTCAATACTAGGTGTCTAAACATAAAATTCCACTCCCTAGACAGACAGGGACTAAAGGTGGAGGTGTCTCAATTTACATCAAAAATAAATATACCTCAAGGCTGGTAAAACAGGGAAATGCACTTGAGGTTCTCCACACTCATATCATCATAGGCAAAATCCAATACCACTTCCTTGCAAGCTATAGGTCCCCCTCTATGACCAAAGAAACCACACCATGTATTTAAACTTAATGGATACACTCACCATCCAACCTAATACTATATTCATGGGTAATTTTAATTACCCTCTATTAACTGGGAATCCTATATGACATAAAACATTCAGGCACAGAGATTTCTGGATTTTGTAAACACAAACTCCCTGGACCAGGTTGCCAATGCAACCATACTGATCTAGTTCTCACTAATATGGGAGAGTGCTGCACACCCTCTAGTGTAATGTCTTTCCTGGTAAGGTGAGACTACAAAATGGTCTCTTTTGAAATAAAAATAAAACCTGGTACCCTAGCTAACCCTGGAATATTCAGGAACTACTCTAAGGTGAACTTTCTACTATTAATGATAACCTGGCAACATTTTAAGCCCTCAGAAATCCTGAGAACACTTCTGCCTTTGCAGAAATGTTCAAATTGTACTCATGTCTATACAAGTATGTTAACAGTTGTATAGAGGCAGCTGTATCCACCAGGAAAAAGTACAGAATAAACTCAAAAAACAAGCCACCCTGGTGGAATCATAACATCAGTAGGTTGCTTTACAGAAAGAAGAAAATTATGGCAAAAATTAGGAGGTGCAGCACCGTGCAGGATAAAAGCAATTTCATCAAACTAACCAATCAACTCAGAGGACGAATAAAGTAGCCAAATTTGAGGTAAATTTGGCCTCCCAGCCAAAGGACAACTGCAAGGCATTCTTTAGCTATGTCTGCAACCAAAGGCAATACACAATTGTGTGCAGAGTGCATTGTAAATGGAGCCTCCTATATTGAGCCAGACAAAATAGCAAACCTACTGGCCAACAAATTCAGCTCCAACTTTACCCCTCTCTCCCTTCAATGTCTCCTCAGGAAATACCTGCAAATATAACCCCACTTCTATCACTGGGGAACAAGTCCTTAATACTCTCTCTAAGACCAAGAACATTGCATCACTGGGCCTAGACAATACTCCAGGATGCCTTCTAAATAGCAGGAAACATGACCTATCAGGCTGTCTGGAATTGCTATTTAATTGTAGCCTTCAAACAGGCTTCATGCCTCATGAAGGGAGAACAGTGACAGACATCCCTCTGCTCAAAGGTAGGCCATCTACAGACCCTGGAAACTACAAACTCATAAGTCTTACTAGTCTCATATGCAAAGCCATGGAATGAATTGTTATGGAAATGATCAGTAATGACATAGGAAACTTCCAGACACTGGCCGTAACCCAATTTGGTTTCATAAAGGGCAGATCATGCCTATTCAACCTGGTGGACTTCTTTTAGAAGGTCACCAAAGCAATGTATGAGGAAATAATGCTTACCTTGACCTAGCCAAGGCATTTGATACAGTACCTCACTGAGACATTGTTGACAAATTCAAGAGGTCAGGTACAAACCATTATGTCAGCCGGTGGATAGCCAGCTGTCTCACAGACAGAACCCAAAAAGTTAGAATTAGGGAGTCCACCTCTACACAGAGGCCAGTCACAAGCAGATTCCCTCAGGAATTGGTCCTGGGACTGCTCCTTTTTGGCATTTACTTTTCTGAAGTTGAGACAAAAATTTGCAAATGATTACAAATTTGGAGCTGTCATTGAATGTCCCAATGATACAAATGTTCTCCAAGAAGGGCTGACATAGAAAAACAACTGGTGTCAGCACCATGAACTAAAACTAAATGCCAAAAAATACATAATAGTGTCTTTAGAGAAGTCATCCACCCCCCCAGTAACTATCATATTGACAAAACACCCATTAGTCAGGGACTTGGGTACATACACATAGACAGTAATCTAGCCTTTGACCATCATGTGTCTACAGTAGTGAAGAAATCATTCCATGCTGTGAAACTTATAAACAAAGGTATGGCATCTAGGTCCAAGCAAGTCATTGTTCAACTGTATTTTGCAATCATCAGACCTACTCACCTAACCAGGCATGTCTAACAATTGGTACATCCATAGAGGTTCCTGACTAAAAGAATATAGGGTATAAGTAACATGTCCTGTGCAGACCGGCTTGAGGACCTATCCCCATATTCTGTCTCCTACAGACTATTGAGGGAAGATCTATGCCTGGCATGTAAGGCATTATCAGACCCCACTCTAATGGACCTCCTGCATATCCTCAAAACAAACAGCACCAAAATTACCTGTTCTAAAGACTTAAACCTTGCTTGTGATATAAATAGGACCTTCTGGAGAGAAAGGTATGTATCCCAGAGACTAGCCCATGTATGGAACAGGCTCCCCACTCATGTGAAGCAGAGTTCTTCCCTAACCTATTTCAAATGTACCTGGGGTAACTGGATAAGGAAGAGTAAATCATCCCTGATTTGGCACCTATGTCCGTAATGGACACAAGCAGCCTGTAAATGGTTCATCTCCCAGGCCTTTGCTTGTGAATGTTTCATCTCCCAAGACCCTGCTTACGCTTATCAAGAGTGTCAGAGTTTGTCAGATATTTGGAATGGATGGCTAGACTTAAAAACGGCCCTTGTGGTCATTAGTCTAGTAAACACCTATGAACCTATGAACGTATGAACAGTTAATGTCACAGCATGATGGAACAATAAGAGTGGGAGGCATCTGAAGACTTGCTACATAATGATGCTCTAGAGTCTTCTGTAAGAAACTGGTAGAAAAGTTCAGTTGACATTGCACAGCAAGGGAAAAAGCAGGAAACAGTAGCAATTCTGAAGCAGGCAATGTTGCGGGGTGATGGACAAAGGAGTTCCCATATGAATGAGCAGCAGATGACAAAGGATGCATCTGAAGAGGATATGTCACAGGAAGACGTTCTAGCAATTTCAGTAGAATTCCCACTGGAAACAGAGAGTAGAAAATGTGCTCTTGGTTTAAAAGAAAAAGACCTAAGGGAAGAGCTGCTTGATTTAATAGAGATGGCTAGACATACTAAGATCGATGAAAGAAATAGATTACAGAAAGTAAATAAGACCCCAAATGTTAGAAGTCTGATAAAACAGATGACCATAGTAATCAAGACTTTTAAAAGAAATTCATGTGATATAACAGAAGTAAGTAGGATATATTACTGTCTAACTTAATTAATAACAGATAACATCTTACCACAAAACTATAGAGCAATAAGGGAAAGTAAGGGAGAAACTGTAATGCCACCTGGAAGCACTGAACAGATAAAACTATAACACAATTAAGAGATGTGTCACTGTTAGAAGAATATAGAAGAGGGAACAGACCAACAAAAATACTTAGAAAAATATACATGGTCAAAACAACACACAGTATCAAAACAGACCAGGATCTATCTGTCATACAGTATTGCAAATAATAAACTGAAAATATCAGCGCAGGAAAAAAAAACTTAGATAAAATAAAGGTAAAATACAAAATAAACAAGTCATTAATGAATCAAAAATGGTTTATAGAGTATTGGGAAACAAAGCAAAATGAATAGAAACAGCCCCCAAAAAATAAGAAATAAACACATTTTGGAGAGATATTTATAAAGACCCTGAGGAATATAATCAAGATGCTGAATGAATGGAAAAATTAAAAGAAACATTAAGGAGTTCAAATGTAGAGAATATGAAATGGGATGAAGTAATGGCTGGAGAAACTGAAGCAAAATTAAGAACAGCTCCCAACTGGAAAACCCCAGGCTCAGGTGCAGTACCTAACTTCTGGCTAAAAATATTAACATCTTTACACACAGATATAGTCCTGAGTAAGAATTACTTATATGAGCATCCCAAACAGACATCAACCTGGTTAACAACTGGAAAAATGATACTCCTCCTTAAGAATGAACCCGTATGCGATTCTATGAAGTATAAAGCAATAACTTACCTTACCGGGAAAAAGCCGAAAGACAAACAACAACAACAACAGAGTTGATAAGGCCCTAATGTATACTATATTTGTTTGCATCAAACCTCAGCTGGCACTGTTTACCTACATGTTCTTTCTTTCTCTTTCTTTCTAAATGCTGTGCTAGATTCTTCTCCCCACCTATCACTTCTGCAACTGTCTTTTTGTTATCAGAAAGAAGCTGATCATGTGCTCTGTTCCCTCACATGTGCCAAAGTCAAACACACTAAAGATTACTGTAGGCAAAGCAAACTATTTCAGTACTCCAGAAGCAGCTTTTCTATTTCTTGTCATGGTTCCACTCACCACCAACCCTCTGTGCCTACCATACATACAGTGAAGTAGCTATCTATTCCTCATTCTTGGTTCTACTCCCATCCCATCTAGTTTTCCTGTCTCCTTCTTGTGTGAGAATCATTCAAATGATTTGCTGCAGTCCAGATAGTCTATGTATATGGGTACTATCCTCTCAAGGTCATTTGTAAGCCAGTCGTAAGACTGGATCAGTTTTGACTGACAACTCCTGTTAACATGCTGGCTAGATTTCTGAAAACTCAGTGAGGCAGCTAATCTGGCCTATTTGCTTTATCCTTCATAAGGGCAGGCATTTCTCTGACCCCCCCCCCCCGTGTCCTGTTGTCTGCTCACTTTTTTCCCCATTCTTTCATGCCCCTTTCCCAGCAAGTCAGCCATCTATTGCTTCCCATTATGAAGATTGAAGAAAAGTATGTATTCAGCACCTTTGCTCTTTATCTGTCTTGCATGGTCTTCCATCTCTGCTCTGCCTGGCCACGTTGGTCCATCCCTTCCTTCTTTCTGCTGTGTATGTATCTAAAATATCCGTGTTCCCCTTCATTATAAATTCTGCAAACCCCTGTTTACCCCCTAAATTTTACATCCTGGCATCAAGTCTCACTTTTGTCTGAGTATTCCAGCATTTCATGTTTACTAACTTAATTGCTGATGCATTGAAGCATTTGGAGAAAGAAGGTGGAAAAGTTAATTGTATGCCGTATCACTTGGATGGAAAAAAGGGGAGGCATTGTCAGTACAACCTCTAACGGGTCTGATGTTAATTAAAGCAGTATGCCTATAGCAACATCAAGATTCAGAGTTATTTATTTTATCCTGTAGTGATTACATTTCTGATTGCTAATACTAAAGCCACAACAGTAATAGCAACATTTTATTTTCTACCTTATCAGTATGACATAATACTTTAAAGCCCATTCATTATTTAGGCTACCCTAAACTGCCCTGCTATGGGAAATATTGTTACAGATAAGAGACATCACAGTGTCACTTATCTTCTGGTTTCTGCCCTTACAAACCAATGACAAATGTTGTCAGTATTTTTTCCACATCCCTTTCTCTGCCACTTTGATCCAGTTATCAAATCTGTATTCCTGACTTTTTCTTAACATGGTTTTAGTGCTTTGTTGTTTTTCTTTACATAGTATTTTTGTGCTAACATTTTTCATTACATACAGTTTTCATGCTAAAAGGTCTATAGAAAAAAATTATCAAACATAGCTATCAGGAAGATAATGAAAACAATTTAAGCAGTGTATAAACAAATATGGCTGAATGACAAAACAATATCAATAGATAAATACCATATACGTATAAATTAGAATAGTACAGTAGATAGACTAGCAAATGTGTTGTGTAAGTTAAACTTCATAGGCCTTTTTCAAACCATCATTTTGCAGGAGATCTGCAAAGAAAGTACACTATCTGCCACATTAAGACATATGACTGCAAAAAACACTTCTGGAAGTCCTGTAAATATGTTTATATCTTTGCAAACCACTCTACTGTTAGAAAATGAGGGTTTTAAGTTACTGTTATTAGAATAAACAAATGTTTACCAATGACCAACTGCAATTATTTATGAGGAAATTAGTCACAAAAGAGAAAACACATATCACAGGTACTATTTGACCACATACTATGAATCCATTTCCTGTTTTTTTCTGCTTCCCTATTAAATTTTAATTGCTGATATTAAAACTACATGAACTGAGTTATATAGTTCTCATACTTCTTTTTTCAAGGGAAATCCATTTTGTTTATTAACCAGATAAGACCTACAAGGTACAATATCTTTGTTTTGGGGTTGCACCAAGAATACTGCTCTGCTTAAATAACTTGCTCAGCATTAAATAATATGCATGTTGAAGGTGATGGAGTCAAACCCAAGACTAAAGGATGAACTTCTTTTGCTGTTTATCATGCTAATTTTCTGTAATATAGTGTCAAACATAGTATATATATAACATTATAAACTGTTCTGGCTTCTGTAATGAATCAAAAAGGGGTCATGTTTCCAAATTAAAGATTGTGCAAAACCATGCTAAACATAAAAGAGCTACAGTTTGGCTTCTCCTTCTAATGGTAACAGACAAACTTGCTTTTGGTTCTTAGCACTTATCTGAAGCCTGCTACTGTATACAGAATAAGAGAGAGAGAGAGACAGAGATAGAGAGAGAGACATTTTTCCAAAACAGTTATTTAATTTAAACAGTACACTTGTGCTTGCTATCCAAGATTTGTTATCTGCAGACCTACAGTATCTTCATTATTTAGGGGCAGAGTTTTGATTAAAGCCCTATTACAAGTATTTAAAACACACTTTCTGGGTTACCATCACTGTAGGCTAATATGCAATTCTGTTTAGTGCTGCATAGGACTTTAATATGGTAATAATAATACTTTTAGGTAAGTGCGTGCTTGAATGGGCATGCCTTTGAAGGTTGGGCGTTGGGCTGGCAACTAGGCACCGTAAAAATCCACTGCCAATTATTGGTGGACGGGAGTTCCGCTGTGGCGACCCCTAACCGAGAAAAGACAAAAGACTTTTTATATTATTTATATTGAATACAGTTATTCTACTGTGACAATAAGGTCAAATAGCTTACTGCATGTGCAGTGTGTTGCTTTTAGCAGCACTTTGCCTAAATGCCGTCTTCTTGCAGTTTGTTAAATAAATCATCTCAAGGTAATATATCGCTCAGCTGTATGGTCTGCCTTATTTTACACTACAAGCACTATGCTGATTGTTGGAAATCTGTGATAAACATTTCTCGCCCAAATGCTAAAAGGCTAGGACCTCAGCCTGATTTCGGAACAAGAAGTCGATAAAATAAAAGAAAGGTTCAAAGTGGCCAGTTATAGACTTTGGAAAGAAAAAAAGGGAACACATCACATAATGGAAAACTGCAGCTGTGCAACATACATCATTGAATTACAACTTGTCTTAAAATTTAACCTTGTTAAGTTTCCAATAATCTGCAGTCAATTTAGATAATTAACCTTGTCCTAAATTACTTTCTAAATTTGTTATACTGAATGACATTCACATCTTCAAGGAACATTCTTTTATGGTCTTTCCAATAAGCAAAAATAATTAGCAAAGTAATGAGATTCACCAAGACTAGAGGCAAGTAGCGCAGAAGTACTGACAGTAAGCATGCTTTCAGGATGCACAGTGTAATATTTACTGATAAGTATTCCTTGGCAGGTAATTCATATAATATTTCATAATACCCGGCATTATATGTAGTCCTTTAAAGAAAGCATACACCCACATCTCACATTATGAATTTATGTCAAATTAAAATGAATTCTATCTAGCTAAAATTATTTCTGTAGCTGACATCTTTAAAGAAAGAAGCAATTCTGACAAGGCTATAACATCAAATTATTAAGTTCACTTCAAGAAGAAAGTTGTCTGACTTTATTTCTTCGCCCTCTGATACTAAATAAGTACTTCTCATAATGTTTCAGTGAAGTTTTACAATATGAAAATTTTCAGCAAAGTGTGTCAGCTTCTTTTTGTATAGTCACTTTTCTGTTGAATGCCTCTGGAAGAAAAATAAATGTACATTTTAAAGAAAACAATTATAAATGCATTTCAGGAATGATGGTGATAAGGACTGTGGGAAAAGATATGTATAATTGGTCAGCCACAGTAGCAACTTGCTTGAAGGTGTTTTAGATCTCCTACTGATATGCTGGGATGTAATGCCAAGCTGATGTGGCATCACACTGAGGTGATGCTGCTTTTTTCCAGCTTGTGCTGAATTGCCTCTGGTAATATGTGACACATTGCATACCATCTGCTGTATACAGTTAAGTTAGCAGAATCAAATATAGCACAACTAAGGTTTTAAATGGCATCAGAGTATAGCAAATGGCAGATATTCTTGCAGAATAGTGAATTCACTACCTTGAGGCCTGACCATATTATAAAGATAATATATAACTGCTGAATGCTACTAGGTAAACAGACAGTGATTTATGAATTTGGGTAATGCACAGACTTTTTAATTTGTGAGGACAACATTTTGGCAAAATAAGAAATATTTCTAGTTTCTAAGTGAACTGGACTGTGACAGCAATGAAGTTTTTTATGCAAAGGCAATGCAAAGCTGTCAAACCTAATTTTTATAGGTCATCATGTGCATCATAAATTTAAAGGCATATATATCCTACATCTGTCTCTCTCTCTCTCTACATATATATATATATATATATATATATATATATATATATATATATATATATATATATATATAGAGGCATGCAGAAGTGCACACATTTGCATGCACCCACGTATGTGTATGTGTATATGTGTGTGCATGTGTGTATAGATGTATATAGACAGATGCAGATACATATACAGCTAGCTAGATAGATAGAGATAACTAATAGACAGACAAATAGATGGTCTATATAAGTGATAGAACATTGTTCTGCATTTCCACTGTAACAACTTACACCTCATTAAAAGTTATATTATATTTACATTCTCATTCTGCAGGTCAGAATTGTAATTCATACTATCCAATCATGTTTTTGCATAATTATAGTCTTCCATTACTAAGATATTATTAAACAAAGAAATTTGTAGATTTATTACTCATTTTGAAAAGTTATACTATAAATAAAGCAAAAAGAGAAAATTAATAATATTTCTATGTGATACTTCATTAACTAAAATTTGTTTCACATAATACATTTAGCACATTTCTTAAATTAAGTTGAAATAATTTTCTAATTATTTTGGTAAAATTGTCTTTATCTAAATTGTTAAACTCTGATAATTAAAAATGTACAATAAAGCTAACAGCACATGTCATTTTAGTGCATGGTCAGGAAATGCTGTTTTTATAACCATTTATGTACATGCTAAGCCAGCTCATAGAAGAAGTGGTGCAATGATTATATCTAATATTGTTCATAAGTTCATAGGTAAGTATTATGCAATCATTCTGAAGACTATTACAAGCCTAGCCAAACCTCCTATGAAAAAAATTTTATTTTTGCCTCAAGGAGGGTAAGACTAGATAGACTGGGGGGGGGGGGGGTTGAGACTACCCGTCCAATTATCTGTATTTACTTTGACAAGTCAACGTCCAAAATAAAGTCTGTACTAGTTTAACTGATCCTTACCTCCAAAAATAAATATTCAAGAACAAATGAAGTAGATAGAGGAGAACACAGCTGAATTGTGGACATATATACATTTTAATAGAACACTTAACTATGAACACTTTTGAGCAAAATAAATAAAGATAAAAGGCCATAAAATATAACAAAGGTAAGCGCATTCCCATCAATTTCAGATGCTTCATCAGACCATTAAAAACCTGAAACATTGTAACAATTTAAAAGAATTATTCAAACACTAAATAACCAATAAAAGCTCACTTAAGAAGACCTCTAGAGTTCAAGACAGGTTTTAAAGAAACAGTGTTATTAATGCCAACCCCCTTGTCTGACTGCAACGTAATAATCCACCTAACTAGAGTGTCTGCTCTTTTTTAACGTCCCCCAAATGTTTATCTTAATATACAAATTGAATCACCTGAAAAACAAAAACATGACGATTATCCTCTCAATTAACATGTCCAGCTAGTGCATTGGTCTGTACGCTTCTTTGTATTTCACTAAAATGCTCCCATATTCTTTCTCTTAAGGATCGATTAGTCTTCCAAACATAGTAAGCTGGACATCGCTTGCACCTAACAAAATAAATTGAATTCCTACTGGTGCAATCACCATATAGGGAGAATTTGTACTCCTTTTTTGTGGTTGGATGTTTAAATATATTCCCATTGTCTATGTATGAACATACCGTACGTGATCTACAATTAAAGGTCCCTTCCCTTTGAGATGTAATTGTATTGATAGTATTGTGTGCATTGCATAACCTACATTTCAGCATTTTCCTGTTCTTAAAACTAAAGGATGGAGTATGCCCTGCTATTTGTTGTATTCTCTCATCCATTGTTAAAATGTGCCAATTTTTCTTTATGATGTCGCTTATATTAGCAACCTCTGATGAAAAGGCTGAACACACTCTAGTGTTACCAGCTGATATGTTTTGCTGAGAGTTGATAGGGGGGGGTCATATGGGTTGGTGCTTCCACCTGAAAAGTATGGCTGTCCCTTGTTATATCTATCCACCCCCTTGAATGTTGTCTCACATAAAATCACTCTTATGATATTCGCTTTCTACTAGTTCTTCTGTGAATGATGCTAATGTATCCCTGAACATATTATCATCACTAGTCAATTGAGATAAGTGTGTAGCTTGACCTTTAACTATATTCCTAAAAGAGAATCCAGGATGCACACTAGTTCTCTCTACAAGCGTGTTCTTTCTACATGCCTTTCTATATAGTTGACTGGTAACTGATGCAGCTAATCTCTTTTCTAATTTAACATCAATAAAAGTGATCAAATCACAAGAATATTCCATAGTAAAATGTAGAATGGAAGTGGTGGAATGTATATAGCATATAAAATCATTTAGTTTATCAGGGCTACCTGCCCGTAAGACACATATATCACCTACAAACCACATGTAGTATTTAATGAGAGGGAGAAAGGAAGTATTATTAAACACATATTCTTCCTCTCAGTATGCCATTAACACGTCCGTATAGGATTTGACACATGGAGTTACCATGGCTGCTCCTGACATTTGCATATAATAGTGGTCTTTAAACACAGAAACATTATTCTCTAGTATTAATTCAAGGAGAGTAATGATCATAGAAATAATTTTTAGGTGAATACTGCTATGTATTCTTAAATATCTTTTCACAACCTCAAGACCTATATCATTAGGAATGGTAGTAAAAAGTGAATTTACATCTAGGGACATAAAGAGATATTCCTCCTGTTGGTCTATATTGGATAAATAATCATGAATGGATTTCAAAAAAATCTTTAGTATCACTCATCACTCTCCTTAGAAATCAGTCTCTCTCTTTTTATTTGTAATTTTGTTAGCCTTTTCTGTTTTCAGTTATTCTGTCATAATATCAGTCCTTATTGCTCTTTTAATTCCAACCCATTATTCCACTCTTACCTCTGTTATACTTAGAATATTATTGTTTATTACTCTTACTATATGTTACATATTTTGCTTCTTTTGTTTGTAATATACTCATTTCCATTGTTGAGGTATGTTATGTCATTTGGGGCATATGCAGGAATAGCTCTCTGTTTTATCAGGCTACTTCTTAGTAAGACAATTATTTACCTCATTATTAGCATTCTTAGTTATCAGTGTTAAAGAATTTCTAGAAAAGGGAAACCACACATTTTCTTTATAACTATCCCTTCATACATTCGCACAGTTCTGTTCTCAAGTTTCTAACAGTACAGTTCTTAGTTTAATGTTGTATTCTTTTTTATTTTTCAAATAGTGTGTTTTTATCAGGTCCTGTGTTTGGATTAAAGTCTGCTTCTATGACTGTCATGCCTTCTATATACCTCAAGTGGTAAAATTTAAACAAATAAAGTAGGGTTGCCTTCATTTATGCCATATGTGTTTACTATCTGTTATATCTGTAGATCAGAGTGTGTATGTTTCTCTAAGAGCCATTTCAGTCTATGGGCACGTGCATGTAAGTACTGACCACGTGCAAGCAAGTGTGTCATTTTGTAGTGAGCAGCTGAGGTGTAAGCATGCATGTGTGTACTAGTCAGTCAGTTAGTTTGTTTAAGTTTAATGTTACTCTCTCCATCCTGATATGTTTGTGTGCAATAAACTGTTTAAATGAACACACAGCGTCATTGTGTTATTGAATATACACAAGACGAGTGACAATATCTGTGTATTATCTGTACCTTTCATGATCAACCAATAAACTGTTCCACTCAGCATTACTTTTTCATAGTACACCAATAAATAATTTCTAGTGTTTTTCCACTAAACTTTCCCCTTTTTCCAATTAAGATCAGCATATATTTTCTGAAATCTTTTATTACTTTGTTTGACTATATTTTCAGTTGTTTCCTGTGTACACACCATACCTTTCATAGGTTCATAGGTTCATAGGTTCATACTAAGCTATCTGCCCTAGGGCATTTATAAGCCAAGCCAGAATGTGTTTGGCTTTTGCCACCCATTTTAAATTTATTTTGCTATGCCCTTTTTCGAGGTTAGTATACTGTGCCACTGTCTAACAGTGACACAGAAGTGATACCCGGGGTAAACCTATGATCTCCCATCCACTCATCAAGATTCCTCTTGAAGAGAGTCAATGAGGGACTCTGCCTAACCTGGACTGGGATTTTATTCCAGAGTGAAGGGAGCCTCTGGGTTATGAATCTGTCCCTCCAGCATGTCCTATTTATTTCAGTGCTGAGGTTCAAGTCTCTCGAGCGCGTAGCTCGATGGGATTTGGATTTTCTGAGGTGCAGCATGTCCATTAATTTCGGGTTGGACATGGCTTTATACGTCAGGCACAGATCGCCTCTGAACAGGCGGTATGCCACTGAGTAGAGCTGGAGTTTCTTTAACCAGGCAGCATATGGCATCTATTTGAGCCCTTTGATCCTCTTGGTGAGGTACTCTTGGGGTCTTTCCAGTTGCTGCAGGTGTCTGGTAAGGTACATCCCAAAAGGGGCATTGTACTCAATTATGGGCCTGATGAGGGATGAGTAAAGTGGCACTATGACTTCCCTGATCTAGATGTGAATCCCTTCATGATTAGGTGGGCTATATAAAATGTTTTTCCAACCACTTTGGCCAAGTGGTTGTCAAATGAGAGATTGCTATCAACTTGGGTCCCCAGGTCCCTAATTACTTCTTCTGTACTTAATGGATTACCACCTATGTGGTAATTTGTGGGCACTTTGTTTTTGCCAAAGGGGATGACTATACACTTTTTGGCATTTAGCTTGAGGCCACGGCTCTGGCACCAGTTGTCTGTTTTTATGAGGCCCTTTTGGAGGATGCTTGTGTCGGCTGGAGAGTCGATTATGGCACCCAGTTTTCAGTCATCTGCGAACTTGGTCAGCCACAGTCCTTCCATTTTGGCCTGTACCTCCGAGAAATATATACCAAACAAGAGAGGTCCCAGGACTGAGCCTTGTGGGACACCACTTGTAACTGGTTTGGAGTCTGACATGCCTCCAGCAATTCTAACCATGTGGGTTCTGTCCTTGAGCCAGTTTGCAATCCATCTAGTGATATAGGGGTTTATATTTAAACTGGTGAGCTTATCTATAATGCCCGAGTGGGGTATTGTATCGAAGGCTTTTGCGAGGTCCAGGTAGGCTGTGTGGACCACCTTCCCCTCGTCAATGGCCTTGGTGACTGTTTCAAAGAAATCAACCAGGTTTAAGAGGCAGGATCTGCCCTTAACAAAGCCAAACTGGGTAGGATCTAGTGTCTGTAGGTCCCCAATATCTTTATTTATGAGGTCCATGATGATCCTTTCCATAGCTTTGCAGACCAAGCTAGTCAGGCTTATGGGGCGATAGTTTCCAGGATCCGTTGAGGCACCACCTTTATGGAGAGGGACCACTGTTGCTGTACGCCACTCTTTGGGCACATATCCTGTAGTAAGGCTGAGACTGAACAGTAGTTTTATGTTTGGGTTTAGCTCTTCTTGGAGTTCATGTAGGACGCAGCCCGGGACACCATTTGGTCCCATTGATGCTGTGTTTTTTGCTTTGGAGAGGGCAGCTCTTACCTGAGCATCTGAGATGTCAGAGGAGCAGCACTCTGCTGGGATAGAAATTGCCTTTTGGTGGGGAGGGGGGGAGAAGTTTGCGCTGAACCTGTCAGCTAGGATGTTGGCAATGTCTGTGGGTTCAGTGTATTTTTTGTCATTTTGGACTAATTCTAAGCATATCTGGGAATTACCACCCAGGTTCCTAACATAACTAAAGAAAGTCTTGTGATTATCCTTAGTGTCCTGTGCAATTTTTTTCTCGAAGCTGGCCTTAGACAATTTTATGAGTGCCCGTAGTTTTTTGCTAATACTGATCAGTAATGCCTTCCCTTTTCGGGATTTTGCTCTATCATTTAGTAGCTTCCTCCTTCTATTGTATAGTTTGTTTATGGCTGGGGTCCACCAGACAGGATGTCTGCCTTTGGAGGATTGGGTCTTGGTTTTATTTGGGATCGCATGCATTTCTGAAGGTGTTCATAGAATGCGTTTATAAAGGATTCTGTGGTCTGGGCTGTATTTTCCACAGGCCCGGGGGCTTTGAAGGATTCCACCACGGTTTTGAGGAGTGTGAAATTTGCTTTAGAGAAGTTTTTCACTGTGGTTTTCTGGGCAGGGGGTGGGGTCGGGATGTGAATATCCAGTGAGATTAGTTTATGGTCTGATCTTACCAGTGAGGGATACACTTCTGGTCTGGAGCATAGAGTCCCCATGTTGGTGATGATCAGGTCCAGTATGTTTTCCCCTCTTGTGGGAGTGGTAGCAAGTTGTTCCATAGCATTTGAGTTTATAAATTCTAGGAACCTTTGGGCAAGGGTTTTGGAGCTAGAGTAATCCTCCCAGTCTATGTTTGGGTAGTTGAAGTCACCCAATATAATGGTGTTTGAAGAGACCTTCATATTTTCCAGTGTTCTCAGGAAGGCCGAGTGGGGTTCCTGGGTTTGGGATGGTGGTCTGTAGCAGGCTATAAACTGGAAGGCAGTTTTACCCATGGTTAGTTGCACATGGATTGTCTCTGATGCTTCGTGCTTTGCCACCAACCTGGAGGTGTGGGTATCTTTGATGAATATCGATACTCCCCCTCCTTTTGTGGTTCGGTCCAAGTTTTGGGGCCGAAAAGCATGGTATGAGGTATAACCTGGTAGTGCTGGGGTGCTCTCGGGAGCCCTGAACCAGGTTTCTGTTACTGCACAGATATCGATGTTCTCCATTCTAAGGAGAGTTTCAAGTGTGTGCATCTTGAGGTTTAGACTTCTGGCGTTGAGTAGCATTACTCTTAGTTTCTTATCCCTTGTGATACCTATGGAGGTGGGTTTGTCTTTTGAGCCTTGCCTAAAAAAGGCACTATGGGGGTAGCAAGAGACTTTGCCAATATCTGAAAGCCCAGGGGTGACAGGGGTAAGCCGTCCCTAGCGAAGCATCGTGGCTTGTCGAGCATATCATCCCAAGCTGACAGGCATTGGACCCCCTTTGAATGACACCAGTACTTAAGCCAATTTATTGAAATTGATCATCTTGTCTTCATATTGTGGCATCATTCTTGGTGAGGGTAAGATGCTACTCAAGCTCAGGGTCATACCGGCCTGGGCTACATGCTCAGAGAGCTCCTCTATCAACCTCTTATCCCAAGAAATCTGGACAAAGCCAAACATAATGGAGGACATAAGCCCAAAAATAGGGACAGATTTTACATATTGCTCTAATAAACCTAGAAATTTGTGTTTGCATGCATTTTCTGAAAATCTGATGTCTGAAATCAAATGTCATTAATTAGTGACTTCCATCCTTAATAATTTGGTAGAAAACCACAACTTTTATGAGAAATAGAGCAAAAATGTCAAGGAAAAATCTCGTGTTCTGTAAAAATCTGGACAGTTGATAAGTATGGTATAGACTAGTTGGCTATTTTACCTAACTGCTCTTTGAAAATATATTTACTTCTCATTGCATATGACTATCCACCAATGCTCCACATAAGAAAGCACATTTCCTAAATGGGAAACTATTGTGCTCCATTCTGAGCTAACCCACCCCACACTCCAACTTTTTGTGACTTGATCTGCTGTAAGTCACCAGGACAGATCCTCAAAGGATGTCTGTCTAAAGATAATATCAATGCCTACAACCAGACACAGCTTTCATCAGAAGTCATTATTAACAGAAAAACTCCACTCAGCAGGTAGCAAACTAGAAAATCTTTTATATTAATCCACATAAGTATTTTAAAATTATAGGTTATTTCAACAAAATAGAAATAATACATATAGAAAATATTACTAAGCATTCATAATGTGATGGTTAAATCATCAACATACCTTAAACTTGTTAACAGAGTACACTGTGTTAACTAACTAATATACATCTGATTAGTGGAAGAGATGATAGTAATGCACATGTGATAAAAACACCTGACATTACAGGGAGGGCAAGCCAATTAGTCTGAGCATGCCTGAAGCTATAAGCACTTGTCCATAACAAGGGACCGCACTGTTGCTACACATGCAGTATCAGATACCTCATGCAAGGCCAGTACAGCAAACTCCAAACACAGTTCATGTTGTAAATGGACAGGAAAGGGGTAGAGAAGATAAAAAACATGGAAAAATGTGCAGAAGATTTGGAGGCGAAAAAATCCCCTATATCATAAAAGAAGATGAAGGTTAGCAGATTAAGGTAGCCAGCAATGATTGTGGGAGGAGTAAAGGGGGCAGGGAAGGGAAGGTTACAGAAGCAGACACCCAAACATAAAATGCAGACACAGACTTACTAGGGTTGTGGTGACAAAAAATGTTGATGACAACAGAGAATGAATACAGACAGATAAAGGGTGGACACTTGGAGATGGGGAGGATGGGAAAACAAACAAGACATGGGAAGAGATATATAAGACAGGGAAATTTATGGATGGGATATAGGGAAGGGTACATGGAGAATACGAGGACACACCAGAGGTGAAGCCACACAGATATTAGTCACCACTGTGGCTGATGTCATGTACAGGCTGTCCATCTGGTGGCCCAGATGCACCATACATGACCTTTCTGTGTTATTACCATAAGGTGCTCCTCTCCTCCCCTCCTGAGTAGTGACCACAAAGACCACCAGTGAGATGTCCAGGCTGTCTTCAGCAAAGAGAATGCTGTCCAACTACTGACAGTCAGGCCTGGCAACTACTGTCAGCACAGTCCCAGAGGTATCATCTGGCATAGGCAGGGGTGACTGCTATTGGTTTTCTGCCACCGCAACAGCTTCACTTGAAGGAGGAAGAAAAACATAAAAAGAGAGCTCACTAGCACACACATATTGTACACATACCTGTAGAGCTATACAGCTCAGCAGTACTTACGGCATACGCACCATGCTGCCAGCAAAGGTCGTCTTCTCTTTTATGACATCACAAAATATTAGTTTGAAAAACCTTGATTGCTGAAAGACAAGAAATGGATAACATAGTATGGTGATGTTCCTTTGAAAAGAAAGGGGAAAAAAGACAAAACAATGTTTGCAGTAACACTCTTGCTTCTTTGTCCCTAATGTATACTTTACATTGGTAAAGGGCATTGCGGTTGCGAAGCTCATGTTCCTGTGATAATACCTGTACTGTTCTCTAGAAAGGAAGGCTGTTGCCAGTGGCATAACTCACTATCTTGACAAACACATGGCAAACACCTACCTTGTAAGGGGGTAATTAAATTAGCTCAGCATGTCTTCTAAAAGAGAAAACAAGAAACACATTATCTACCTTGGATACTGTGCTGAAACTCTGCTGTTCCTAGCACAAAAGGCACCTATGGCCATTCAGTTAAGTCCCCTCAAAGATCAAAATGGCAGCTGTAGGCACATGGGTACACATTCAGACATAGCAAGAAACACCTGAGAACATATCAATGAAACAATGCTATAAGCCTCTGTAGCACAATGAGATGATACTCCAAGCCTCACAGGCATTGTAATAAGCACAATGTGCACATACATCCCCAGTCCTGGGATGTACAGAGATAAGCATGCTAGCACCACATAATGTGGGTAGTAGGGTGCACTAAGCTAGTGTAATGATTCAGAAACATTAAAATCCCTCATTAACACATGGATGTCATGTTGCAAGAGACCAAGCTAAAAGGTGCAACTGTGAAATCAGAAGTTTACATATATTAAAGACACTGGACTTTGAAATATGTACACTAAAGGGATGCAAGATACCTGGTACTGTACCAATGCAGTGCAGTGAACATCTATGGTGGATGGCAACAAGAGGGATATAGAAGAAGTAGCATATGAGGGTATTGGAACACAGCATCACAGCATGACAGGGCCACTTCAGAGGCATCATGTTCATTGAACAGGACAACGCCTCACAGGACATAATGTCCCTGTGCATTTGAGGAGTTATGGTATGTATAGTGTGTGGGGACAGCAGGTGTACAGAGGAATTCAATATGTTGCTGCAGGATGGGATGCTGTGATAGCTTGTACTTTGCTACATTTCTTTAGGAAAGTGGGGGAATAGTCACAGTGTAACAGGGAAAAGGAAGGCTGTCACCATATGGAGCCAGCATACAGTTATATAGACCATTCAGTAAGACCCATATACACTCACACTAACACACACACATACACTCTGACATGTGTAACCCTCAGGTACATTCTTCTTGCCATGGGCCAATGAAACAGGCAAGGGGGAGAAACCTTTACCAGTCGGGAGACTGAGATGTTACTGCAGGCCCTATTCTGGCTAGGGTATGATGCATCATGTGAATGCTGTAGGTGGGCATAATAAGAATCTATATCAAGCTCAGCAATGAGTTACTTATACGATGTTGCATGCTTAAAACAAGGCATGAGATACTATCTATGGTATGTCCTTCACAGTGGATAGCCATCCAACACAGAAATGGCACACAGATTTGACAGATTTACTAATGTCCCTTCCTGGGGAAGTGTAACAGAACTTTATAGTTGGTGATGGCTTTCATGTGTCAGCCATACTTGTAATGACTGCATGAGTGTCTGTAGATGATGCACAAGGCTGGTGTTAGTTTTTACACTGCCATATTGTACAGTTTACTGAATTTGAGGCAGGACATATTCAGTAAGCGATGCCTGAATATCTGTCCTCCAAGTACCTATTTTCTACAACTGCAATACCCTGCACAACATGGTATGCATGTACTACTGTGCTATTCACATACTGTGTGAATTAGCAGTATGCCCTTACAAGGTATTGATGGGCATTCGTCTCAATGAGGCTACAAGTATCTTGCCTTCATGCCTTTATAGGTACTACGGGTGGAGGGTCCAGCACGTATTTGATGGCAGCAGGCAATATGTAGCTATTAATGATGGCAATGTGGGCAAATCACAGTTTAACAGTACTGCTGTCAACAGCAAAAACATTTGAGTGTTCATGCACAGCCTTCTCATATGAGGAGACTGTGAATGGGGCTGGCTGTACTGCCAGCCTCACTAGTTTTGGGCAAGCATCCTGTTACTCTAAGCCCCAGACAGCCTATGCAGGACTCCCTAGACCATATGGCACGTGCTGATTTTTGCATATGCCCAACAGGGGACAGAATCGTGGTCTGAGTCACCACCTTGACTTTAGGTTTGTCCCTGTTTTGGGTGCAACACTTGTCATTAATTAGAGGATGTGCACTTCAATAATCCAGGCTGCTTCTTACACTATTGTGGACATGATGAATGCACTATTTGGCCTGTGGAATGGCATGCGTTACCTGCACATCCTGCAGAATGACATCCAGTGTCAGCATATTGGCATAGCTTAGACTTGCTTTTCAGATCACCAGAGGTAATAACTGTTTCCACTGATATATCAATGAGGCAGATGGTAGCCATCTTTCAATCTGGCTCCACAGGCCCTGCTGTCAATAGCCAAGGATGGGACCAGATGTAAGGTGATCATTCACAGGTCAGTCATACCCAGATGAGACACACAATCCCTGAAAGAGATCATTATTATCAACTCTGGCCTGAAAGAACACCACATCTGGCCATGTCCAATTTCATAAAGATGGCCAATAACACTTCTCAGTGTCCATCCTTGGACTCCTCACCTGGTCACTCTCCCATAATTTTACACCACCAATGGCCATTGTTGGCAGGCAAAGCACCACTCCTATTTGTGGCCTTCCTTCACGTTGTGGGAACTATACATCCTTTGGCTCCCAATTTTGAATACCAGAGCAGGGTGTATGTGCATGCTACTGTCACTTTACGCCATTCTTCCACAAACTGTATCATGCTCTGTCACCACATACCACCACAAACATATGCTTCAATAAGCTTCCTGACACTTCATCTCAATCCAGACACTCAAGGATATGATCCCTGTCTCCGTCCAACCTGCTGCCATGCTGTATGGCTACCACATCCACCTGCTATGACACTGGCTCATATAATAGAGTTACTGTCACCTTTGCAAATGATTATGGTTGTGTCCTACCCACCTGTTGACCTTTTTGAATAAGTTAAGGTGATGTATAATGCACAGCATGACCAGTCCATTTATTTTACTGCATAGTCTGGGATGCAATATTGCATGCATCATTTTATTCTGTGGTGCCCACTTATAGGACATAGTCTTGGACTTGATGCTTTGTCTTTCCAAGTGTAGTGATATGCTCTGACCACCTTTGCCTTATATGGGATTCAACTGCTGCATTCTCCTCCTCTGTTTGGCTACACCGCTCCTTATCTATTGCCTCATGAAGTATAATGGTTCCTTCTGGAAAGTTTCAATGCTGCTGTAGCTGTTTTTGCACAACCATGTTATGGAACACAATGCACACAATAAGCACCTGGCTGCATGTCTCAGCTGAATACTGCAGGGACTCACTGCATGCATCAAGACAGCTAAACAGCCCCTACAGTTGGTTGGAAACATATTCCACTACATTTCCTATCTCTGCATTTGCCGCATTATCTACCCTCTGTTCGTGGTCTGAGGGCTATGGATGGTGGCCATCAACCATAGATCCAGTGCTTGTCCAGTTTTCTTTGGAATGCACAGCAGTGAAACTATTATATGCAGCCTGTTACCTGATTGCATGGTAATTTTATATACTGCATTTTCTACCCACCTACATGTGTATTAACCAAGTATATGTCCTTATGGAAAGTCACCACTTACAAACATTGATATAGCTTGGACATGTGTTAAATATAAGAATTATAGGAACTGACTGGGTGGTACACAGAAGCATTTTATTGATAGCCTGGGCACCGCATAACACCTGAGAATTGAGAGAATGACAATGTAAAAAACAACACAATCCCAACCTGGTGCATCATTTACAGACACTCATACAGATATCACCAGACTGGGTACTGCATTCAGGCCAATTCCAGGAACCTATTGGCATATCTCAAACCCTGTTGACTATTTGGGGTCTGGATGACAATGTATATGAAACCAGTGGCTCTTAAAACTTTAGGAAAATGGGCAGTGGTATAAACCTCTCCCATAGTGGTTGTTCTGTCCTGTACTATCTTTGGTCATCATATATACTCCTTCACATGATTTAGCCTGAAGTCAAGTAACTAGTATAAGTTATGGGAGGGTGAAACTTGATAGCCCTTGCTTGTGCCATGTAGGTCACAGAAAGGTCCCTGTAGCTGAACATACATCTGTGTCCATTGGGATGAGATGTATATGCATCCTCCTTGATTCAGCATGTGGGCAACACAATTTGGCACTGAAGGAGTCCACAATCTGCTGGTCAGACAAAAAGTGGTAGGTTAGGTATTGGTGGTAGTATCTGCATTGGTTCAGATGATCAAGGTAAGCCATATCATGGGCACTAGCTTTAAAAGTGGTCACTAGCATGTATTGTTCTATTATAGATGCAGCATCTTGTAAACCTGCAATTCCTGGCATTCAGATCAGGTAAATGCAGCAGCACTTCATGCATGTTTTATTCATCTTTGATTTGTTTCACCATGTTTGATGGCATCATTATTATAATCACTACCTCATTCACACAGGAAACCTCATTTCCACATCATCTTTTGGTCATTCACACATGCTGCATAATTCACTACACTGTTTTTATCTTAGCATGGCTATGCTACTCATGTCTTTGAATCACCTCTTTCTTGTAAGTTTCCGCTTTCTATACTACTTCAAACAGAGCTATGTGATATCTGTGTAGGAATATCAGCCAAGGAGTTCCCAACAGCATTTACAGTTATACTAACTTGAGTGGAATTTTCTGAGCATGTCTATATGGTGTTAAATTTACTCACACTGATGTTCGTCTAACTAAAAAAAACAGCAGCTTCAGAGGTGGTGATATTTAAGTTAGGGTGCAGGGAGAAGAAACCTCCTAACTAGGCAGAATGAGGCTAATCATATAGGTTCATAGGTTCATAGGTATTTACTAGGCTAATGATCACAAGGGCTTTTTTAAGCCTGTCCATGCATCCCAAATCTTTGACAAGTTCTGATACCTTTG
Organism: Protopterus annectens; assembly: GCF_019279795.1. Lineage (NCBI taxonomy): Eukaryota > Metazoa > Chordata > Ceratodontiformes > Protopteridae > Protopterus > Protopterus annectens. The sequence continues at coordinate 682,751,804 of NC_056732.1, read as the reverse complement.
ATAGGTGTAAGCAGGGGCTTGGGAGATGAAATGTTTACAAGCAGCGGTCTGGAGATGAAACATTTACAGGTTGCCTGTGTCTATTATAGACATAGGTGCCAAACCAGGAATGAATTTCCAGTTAAATGAAAAATAGGCACCAGAGGTCCAACCAGTTCCAACACGACCTTCTTTTCCAACCAGTTCCAACACAACCGTCTTTTCCAACCAGTTCTATATGAATTTCCAGTTCCCCATCCAATTGTCCATGTTATCCTTGAAGTGGGTTAGGGAGGAACTCTGCTTCACATGGATGAGGAGCCTGTTCCAGAGACAGAGTAGTTTCTGGGATACATACATGTCTCTCCAGCAGGCCCTATTTTTATCGCAGATAGGGTAAAAGTCTTTAGAATGGGTAATTCTGGTGCTATTTGTTTTGTGGATATGCAGGAGGTCCATCAGAGTGTGGTCTGACAGTGCCATTTATGCCAGGCATAGATCTCCCCTCAAAAGCCTGTAGGAGACAAAATACAGGGATAGGGTCTTGAGGAGGTCTGCAAAGGATATTTGACTTATGCCCTGTATTCTTTCAGTGAGGAATCTCTGTGGACATTCCAATTTCTGGATATGCTTAGTTAGGTACATATCAATGGAAGCATTGTACTCAATGAAGGTCTGATGAATGCCAAATACAGTGGAACAATGACTTCCTTGGGCTAAGATGTGCAACATAGAAGAATTTCCTCACTACTGTAGACACATGATGGTCAAAGGCTAAATTGCTGCCTATGTCCCTGACTACTAGGTCAACTCTAAGGAGTGTGCTGTCAGTATGATAGTTACCAGGAGTGGATGACTTCCTGATGGATACTGTTATACATTTCTTGGCATATAGTTTTAGTCCATAGCTTTGACAACAGTTGTTTGTCTTTGTCAGCCCTTCCTGGAGAACATTTGTGTCCATCTGGGATTGAGTGACAGCTCCTAATTTGCAAATCATCTGCAAATTTAGTCAGCCAGAGACCATTAACATTGGTCTTGACTTCAGAGAAGAAAATACCAAAAAGTAGCCATCCAAGGACTGGTCTGTGAGGGACTCCACATGTGACTGGCCTCTTTGTAGAGGTTGACTCCCCAATTCTAACTTGCTGGGTCATGTCTATGAACCAGGTGGCAATCCACCGAGTGACATATGGGTTTAAACCTAACTTCTTTAGTTTGTCAACTATGCCTGAATGGGGTATTGTGTCAAATACCTTGGCCAGGTCAAGGTAGGCATTATGAACCATTTCGCTCTCATCAATTATTTTGGTGACATTCTCAAAGAAGTCCAAAAGGTTAAGTAGGCATGACCTGCCCTTGACGAAACCAGACTGGGTTGTGTGCAGTGTCTGGAGGTTTACTGTATCACTGTTGATTATTTGCATGATAATTCTTTCCATGCATTTACATATAAGATTAGTGAGACTTATGGGTCTGTCATTTCCAGGATCTGTAGATGGCCCACCTTTGTGCAGAGGGATGACTGTTGTTGTTCTCCATTCGTGAGGCACAAAGCCTGTTTGGAGGCTACAGTTAAATAGCATTTCCAGAGGGCCTGATAGGTCATGTTTCATGCTATTTAGAAGGTATCTTGGGATATTGCCTGTGCCCATTAATGCAGTGCTCTTGGCCTTAGACAGAACATTATGGACCTGTGCCATAGTGATAGAAGGGGAGTTATATTTGATGGTATTTCCTGAAGGAAGGTTGAGGGGGAGAGGGGATAAAATTGGAGCTGAATTTATTGGCCAGTAGGTTTGTTATATCTTCTGGCTCAGTATAGGTGACTTCATTTACAATGAGCTCTGCATATAATTGTGTGTTTCCTTTGAGGTTGCAGACAGAGCTAAAGAATGGTTCATATAAGAGGCTATTAGGCTAATGCTCCTAGAGCCCTTGCAAGCATAGCCATATTTATTCCGAGTTACCCGAGTTGTTGTTGGTTAGTTGAATAAAGTTTGTAGAGATTAGGGTCTATGGAAGTTAATACCAACTTTGTCTATCCAGAAGGGACATGAGCACCTCCCCAGGAGTGAATTTATGGTCACCCATCCATTGATCAGGGAGCAGTTCTGTTTCATGTGAATTGGAAACTTGTTCCAGAGAAATAATAGTCTCTGGGAGATGTATCTATCTCTCCAGCATGACATGTTCATACCAGAGGCTAGATTAAGATCACTGGAGTATGTGACCCTCCTGTAGTTTGATTTATGAATAGGTGTACACCAGCTAGAGAACTCAGTACTTAACACAAACACCGCACCACTCAAGTTCAGAAAGGTTAGTATTTTTCTGTTTTGTATTGGTAGTCATTTTCTTATATTGATTAGGTGGGTTTGATGAAATGTGGGGAGAGGTAGAAGCTGAGTGAAGGGGATTCTAAAGCTCTGGGAAGTGAATGACTTCTTGAAATAGAAGAAGGTTTGTAAGGATACTTAGGATTATGTGATATTACTCATTAAAGTTTATGTAGTGAGAGTCTGGCAAATTCAATTATGAGTATAAATACAGGAATTTTTCAACAGTAGATGAAATTACAGTTGTCATACCAAATTCAAACATGATCCTGGATTTCCTATAGAAATGTTTTTACGTTTGCATCTTGGTTAAAAGTAAGCTTTATAACAAATGAGATCCTGTGTGTTCCTGTTCCATGAAGGTAGAGCCAATTCACAATCTTTTAACAGTTTGAGAAACTGAAACTATTGCTTGCTTGTAACACATTATTATATCTGCCATATGCATTCCTTAACTGGTGCACAAATACATGCTAGTCATAATTCAGGACCATAACAAGTCATCTCTCTTTTCTCCATCCATTCTACCCCTTTTATCACTTCTGTTCTTTCTCTGCGGTCTCATCTTCTATGACCCTTGTTCTCATGCTCTTTACATTTCATCTTCCTCTCATGTTTTGTGTAGTGTTATCCTCATTCCTATGATCAGCCTCTGCTATATCTACTCAGGTTTCTTTTCTTTCCATTCATCTGCCCATGTTCGCTCTGTCAGCGTTTTCCTATATGAACTATTAAATATCTCTTCATCTTTCCATTGGTAACCTGTTCATTATCTTAATGTATATTTTATATGACCCTTATGACCGTTTGCTATTATTACTGTTGCTATCACTGAATAATTATTTAATTGCATTTTAAGATTCTCTGTTTCTGTCATTTGGCTGCAATTATATTTTAAGCTTCACTGAAGCATGTTGCATTCCTGCTGCAAGACTCCATTCATGAAAACTCTTAATATGTATAATTTTACAATGTTAGTTCTGTTTTTTGAATTTCTGTTAAGAATATATTTTGCAGTATTCACTGTTTCTATTCTAGCACATATGGATGCAACCACTGAGACTGACTGGAGGATGTGTTGTGGTGCACATTTAGGACCACTAAGCACGGTTAGGATCTGAGTGGAATATTTAAGGGTTTGTCACTACAGCAGCAGGGAATAGAGACAATTAAACTTTGGGACTGGTTCCTTTTAAGAGACCCTACTTGAAATAACAGGTAATTGGTGGCAGCTAAAGGCAGGCCTCTGTTTAAGGTTGTTTTATTCATTCATTCATTCATTCATTCATTCATTCATTCATTCCACTTTGTTTACTTGGTAGGTGAGTGAGTCTACTGACCCTTTTCAGTCATGACTATGGAGCAATACATAATTAACAAATGAAAACATTTCACTGACAACATGACAGAGGTCAGTTGAGGTGCCAGTGGAGAAACCAGTGGATTTTCTGGTGTTTCTGCTTCCAGAAAACTCTGGAAAGGTGGAGCAGTTGGTGACAGAAGGAAGCATCTTCATTTTTGCTGTTTCACTGTGGCAGAACTTTCTACTGGAAAGTATATCCTTGTTGTCCCTGCCTACTCTCTTTATTCAGTTTTCTCTTGAAACTAGTCCACTAAAATGAAGAGTGGAATGGAAAGGAAGTAACACTAGGATTTGTTGAAGACTGTTGTCTTCCACATACATCTCAACCTCTTTGCCCAAGAAATTTGGATAAAGACAAAAATAATGGGGGGGGGGGTCAAAGGCCCAAAAGCAGGGACTAATTTTAAATATTGCATTTATAGACTTAGAAAGCTGCTAGAGTAACAGGTTTTGCATCTGCAGACATTTTCACATTTTCTCAAGGGTATGAAGAATGAAACTCAAAAGTCTGTCATTATTTAGTGATTTCAATCCTCAATGGTTTGCCAGAGAACCACAAACTTTATGAGAAACACACTGCACATATGAGACAAAAATCAGGACATTCTGTAAAATTCTGATTGCCCAGTCTGTGAGTTATAATTCCCTTTCCTCTGTATATGTCTCAGGGAGTCTTTGTAGGATTTTCCTTGTCTGGGTCAGATGTATTTCCAAAGCTGACATGGGAGAGCAGAATATGTGTAGATTTGAGATTCTGGCTGTCAAGGATAATATGCAGTGAAGCAAAATTGATATGCAGGGGTCATTGCCATAGTTTACATAGTATTTCCTTAGTGGGAAAACTACTATAAATCTGGCAATCATCATACTTACCCACAGGCTCTCTTGCTTTCTCGACACTACTTGCCCAATACCAGCCCAGCAGGCAACTAAGATCTGAAAAATCATCTACTTCTAAATGTAGAAAAGCCCACCTTACCTGCTGGTCACCTCCTCTACTCCTTCACCACCACCAAACTATGGAACTCACTTCCACCTTCTATAAGAAACACAGGCAGCACCACCACCTTCAAACAAATACTGAAAAATCATCTCAACTCTTCCTGGCAAAGTACCTGCTCTATAACTTAACCTCCTCCTTCTCCTTATACAATAACTAAACTGTTGACTGAAGATATTTTCTCCATAATTGTTATTTTTCATTAGTAGTTGATACTGGTACAATAATGCTGATTAATATATCTCTATTTATACCTGTCAGAATGAATTCATCAACCAACCAACAAAATCCCTGCTTTTATGTATATATTCTGTATATATTACTGTAATCACTATCTGTAACACTGTATCTTCATTTGTACCAATTAATGTTTACTATTTTATGTGTCTATGTTCTTGTCAGAGCTTTTTGCCCTGGGTCTCCACTGAAAATATTTATTATTTTTTATTTTTATTTTTATTTTATTTTATTTTACATTTGTTGACTGGGAAAGTCTGACTGGACACAGGTCCATTTTCAGCAGAGGCCCGGGGAGACAAGCTGTACTTAAAAAACAATCTAACAAATAACATTTTATGAATTACAACACTTTCTTGTAAATGCATACAATATTAAACAATAACATATTTTACATTTCTTCACAGATATATGTATAGATACAATTATTGTATTCTTGAGGTATACCAGTTGTATGTAGGAATATGTTTAACTGTCTTCAGAGATGTATAAGTAGATATCAACAGAGCAGAACATCGTTAGTTAAGAATTACTATACCAAGCTTAGGCACTATTAGGTGATCCTTGCTCTGCAAATGTAGTGGATTAGCCCGTGGACTCACATGGGTATAGCCAGTTGTTAAAGTAGTGGGTTTTGAGTAGTTTTTTTAAATTGCTGAGCAGAACTTGTAGAAGTTATGTGTTTTGGAAGTGAGTTCCAGACTTTTGCCATAGAACAGGCAAAAAAATATTTACCAGCCTCATTCTTATGTTTGATAACATTTATGCAGTTTTGGTCTGTTGATCTTAAGGCTCGGGTGGTGGTGTAGGGTTGTATTAGGTCTTGTAAAATGGGGGGTTTATTTGGGAGATAATATAGTTTGTGGGCTGTGGAGAGTTGAGTGGTGAGAAGTAACTGAGGCAGCTCAAGCCAGTTGAGCTGTTTGGGGGAACGCCAGTGGTGGGCTCTATTAGAGGCACCTGTGGCAAATTTGGCAATCTTGTTGTAGAAAGATGCCATTTTGCTTTGTTCGCTGTGGCAAAGATTAGTCAGGACTGGGGAGGCATACAGTAGGGTGGATAATAGGTGGGTTCTGGCAATAGTGGTGATGGTATAATTGGTCATGAATTGTTTATTCCTATACAAGAGACCTAGCTTTTTGTGAACTTTTTTGATTGTTTGGGCTATGTGTATATCAAATTTGAGTTTGTTATTGATTACTACTCCTAGGAGTTTAGTGTGTGCTGTTGGGGTGATTGATGTATTGTCCCTGGAGTTAATAATGACACCATTATTGAGTGCAGGGGATCTACCTGGGATGAAGAGAATTAGTTTTGTTTTTTTGGGATTGAGTAAAAGTTTTATGGTAGAAAACCATGCTTCAGCCAGAGTGAAGCTGTGTTGTGTTATTGTTTGTAGCTTGCTTAGGATAGGGGCAGCACAAATGATAGTAGTGTCATCAGCATATTGCACTATAGAGGCAGAAGGAGAGGAAGCAGCTATCTGATTTGTAAATATGGAGAATAGTAAGGGACCAAGAATGGATCCTTGAGGAATACCAATAGATACAGGTAGAAGGGAGGATAGTTGGTCCTACCATAGAACTGCTTGCCGTCGGCTTGATAAATAGCTGCTGAACCATGATATAGTGAGGGAGTTTAGGTTGAGGTTAGATAGAGTTTTGAGAAGCATACTGTGGTTGACCATGTCAAAGGCCTTAGATAAGTCTAAGAAAACAGAGGATACAAAAAGTCAGTTGTTTCTGTGGATGCTGATCATGTTGGTATAGGATAATAGAGCTGTTGTGGTACTATGGGAGGGATGAAACCCATGTTGTGATGCTGATGTAAGGTTATTTTCTAGAAGGTATTGCATTAGTTGTATATGTACTACTCTTTTAAGTATTTTTGATAGGGGTGATAAAATTGCAATGAGCTGGTAGTTGGTGAGCTCAAGGGGGTTTCCACCTTTGTGGAGTGGAATAATATGAGATATTTTCCAGAGGTTAGGTACTTTAGATTCAGATATGGCTCTGTTAATGAGGATAGACACAGGGTAAGATATGGCATCAGCAGATAGGTGAAGGAAATCAGCAAAATGTTTATCAGCAGCCAGTGTGGTAGGTTTCAATTTCTTGAGGAGTTTAGTAATGTGTTGTGTGGGTGCTGGAGAGAAGGAGAAGCTGGGGGGAGGTTGTTGTGTAATAAGGGTAGTAGGGGTTGGTGAAGGAGTGGGAATGGTGGTGCTATTTAGGGTTTTGGATAAGGCTAGGACTGTTTCAGTGAAGAATTTGTGGGGAGGCCCTCCTTGTCGGTTGGTACTATGGATGTGGGAGTGCTGGTTTTATCTTGGTGTAGTAATCTATTTACTGAGGCCCAGAAATTCTGAGGGTTGTGTGCCTGTTTGTCTTGCAAGGTTTTATAGTAATTGGTTTTATCGAGTTTTGTTAGTTTTTTGGTCTTGTTCCGGAGTGCTAAAACAATTTGTTTTGTGGTGGTGGTTTTAAGTTTATGAAATTTAGCCCAGGCTCTATCTCTATCCTTCATTATGGTTTTGATTTCTTTTGTTAGCCAAGGGGCATAGTTAGTTTTAACTCTGATGGTAAGGGCTGGTGCATGATGGTTTAGGATTTTGAGAAAGGTTGAGTTAAAGTAGTCTACTTCCATATCTAGGGGTAGGTGTTTAAGGGGAGACCAGTCACAGTGTTTTAGTTTGTTGTTTAGGTTCTTGGCTTTGAAGTTTTTTTTTGTTGTGAACTATTCTGAGGATGGATTGGTTATGGTGTTGGGATTTATTTCTAATAAGGTAGGTTGGTTGGTGGTCACTTAAATTGTCAGGTAGGCAGCCTGCCTGGTTTGCTAAGGTGTGGTCAGACAGAAGTATACAATCTAAGATGGATTTGTCGTTTGGTTTTCTTATCATCTCTTGTGGGGGTATCTATGACTTGGGTAAACCCATGTAGGTTAATGTGGGTAGAGGGATTGTATTTGGTACAGTCAGACCAGTCAATATTAAAATCCTCTAAGAGTATGATCTCATGAGGATGGGAGATAGTCATCCAGTGTAGCAGGTTCTCCATAGTGTCAGTATTGTTTCCTGGGGGTATATAGGCAACTGCTATGACTATGTGTCTGTTAGAGTTTAGTTTTAATTTAGCAAGAATGAGTTCTATATCCTTGACATCTTGGGAGTTGTAGTTAAGCTGTTCTACTGTGAGATTATTTTGAAACAGTATGGCTACACCTTCTCCTTTTTTCCCTTGCCTATCTTTCCATATAATATTGTAACCAGGGGGTGTTATCTCATTATCATGGTGTTCTGGTTTAAGCCACATTTCTGTAAGTATGGCTAATTCTGGTTTGTATAATGCCAGTAGTGCATGGAGGTCCTGAACTTTGTTGAGTATACTTCATACATTAATGTTTAAGAGCAGAAGAGAGGAGGTTGGCTTGTTATAAAGAGGGTTTGGTTCGCTTAGGTTTGGGTGGAGTGAAGTAATGGGTCCTGGGTTGGGATGTATGTCTCCACAGCAAGAGAGTTTTAGAGTTAGGTATAAGTAGAGCTTAAGTAGTTTTTATAGTATTTTATTTTGTTTCTGGGATAAGTAGGGGTTAATTTTATTTGTTGCTTTATAATTAACATAGGAGTGGAGTTGAGTTGGGGTAAGGTCAATTGGAGATATGGGGAAGTGTGTTAGCTTTAGCGTATTGGCTGTGGTTTCTGTTTGCCACTGAGTTGGATAGGTGAGATGAAGTTGTGCATGGTAGGATGTAAGGATGGATGACCAGAGAAGAACCAAAGTAGTTAATGTATAGAAAGCTTCCTTTAAGTGAAGGACAGCCATTCTATTTCTTTGTTTCTTCTCCTTTTATGTTACCTTTTGTAGTGGGAGAGGAGTGGTGAGTAAGAGTAGGAGTTATTGAGTAGGTGGTAGAGGAGCAGTTAATGGTGTTAGTGAAAAGGGTGTGGTGTGGTATGTGTGAGTGAAGACTGAAGGTGTGGTTAGATTGAGAGATTAGGTGTGTGAGTTGGAGAGGAAGTGGCTAGCAGCTATAAGTGTAATTGAAATGGGGTGGGTGGAAATGGGGGTAGGGTAGAGGAGCAGAGTGAGCATAGCAAATGGAGAGGGGCAGCATTATCTGAGAAGAGCAGCAGCAGCAGTTATGAAAAACAAACAGCTAGGAGAGGGCTATGGCTTGGAATACACTGAATAGCAATTTACTTTCCTGAAAAAGCTATTCTACACCTTTCTGGTATTTATCTTCCTCAGAGAGAGATGCTATGCCTAAACACTTTGAGGAGGGAAGCCTAAAATCTATGAGGAGGGAAAAGCACAGGATATCTTGGGCTAGACTTTGGAGTTAGCTGGAAAAGCCCTGGCAGAACAGGGGGGCACAAGGTCTAAGGTAGTAAAGCTAGGGTCCGAGTGAACAAGGTGGAAGGTGGGAGGACAGGCAAGAGGAGGAAGTAGAGGTAAGAGGGGGGTATGCAATGGGGGATGGGAGGGAAAGAAGAGAGCTAGGTTAGAGAAGTTCAGTAGGGGTAGGAAGATAGGTGACTAGACTAAAGGCCAAATAACATTCGTCAGTGGGTTGCTGGGTTCACAGCAATGTTATGTAGTTGACCAGGAGCAGTACTCAATGGGTATAACAAGAGGGCAATACAGTCAGGAGTACATATTATTAATACTGAGCATATGTTCAAATACTGTTTCTGTAGAGGGATTCCTCCAATTGAGCAATATTCTATTTAGGGCTGTTCTTCTGGAGTTAGCTGGGGTACTACAAACCTGATTGTTGTAGGTGTCAGGGACCTGTAAAAAGATAGAGAAGAGACCCAGGTTAGAGCAGGACAGCAGAGAGAAGTGAGGAGTGATATTAAATAGTCAAGAATGTTAGTGTGTAAAGGCAGTAGATACAGTTGGGAGGTGTAAGGAAGAGATAGAAAATTGAAGTATTTCACAGTAGTAATTAATATTTGAAAGAGTAGTTGAGGAGAGTCAGAGGGAGTTACTTGGCTGTGCAGTGATAGACTGGAGGCAGATAGGAGGTAGAAGGAGTAGAGAAATGAAGCTACAGCAGGATAGGGATAATAGTACTTCAACAATGTTGTTAAAACATAAAACAAAAACAGCATGGTACATCATGTTAGCACTACACAAGTCTTCGATTTAGAAGAGTATTAATGGGTGTCTGTTACTAAGACAGGATATGCCACATACATCTATTGGTTAAATGGAATATACATTCACTACTAACACACAGCACATGAGGTTATATGCAGTATACAATCTCTAGTAACACACATTAGGTATGGAAAGATGCAGCATATAACATTTAGGAGCAAACAGTGGTGTAGATAGTAAGACAGGAATCAACCAAACATTGGCATAAGATAACTAGACAACATAATGCCTATACTTCCAATAACCTACAACCTATAAGTAAGTTGGTTGCTTAATGTAAGGCTTCCTATGTGACTTCAGACCCTCCCTTTACAAACAATCCCAGTGACTGGGCCCCTACCAGCTTGTGATGGAGTAAATAGTAGTATCACAACACAGAGCCTGCTCACCAAGCATATATTTATGGGTGAGGTTCAGTAGAGTGTAGTCTTTGAGCTTTAATAGTCAACTAAGTCACCACAGTAATGGATGATTGCATAGATAAAACTATTCCTGCATGGATAAAGACAATTCCTATCTCTAGTTCAAGTGCTTAAGTCACCTATGTCCTCATGAGGCAAAGGCAGACATGAGATGTGAAAGCCTGCTGTTATCTGTACAGCACTGTAACAGGAGGCCACAGGATTCAAAGCACGGCAGGGGTGCACTGAACATACAAGTCCTTTCCCCAGGTGATTCTAGATAGTACAGATAGATCTGGACTGAGGAATAGTTTAGGGTGTCTTCAATAGGGTGATATACGCTCTAAAAGAGAGCCGATAAAAGAGAGCCGATATCAGCAATAGCGTCCTCAAGGTCAGCAGCTATTAGGTACTGAATGGCAGAACATTTCGTTGTAACTACAAGTGGAAAACACTTATCCTTGTTGCAAATGCCAGTAGCGACAACACTTATTGAGTAGAGAGATAACAAATATTACAACTACAAGTGGAAAACACTAACCTAATTACAAACACAATTAGTTACACTTAATTCAGCATAATAGAGTGGTATACGCTCTAAAAGAGAGCTGAAATCAGCAATAGCATCCCCGAGGTCATCAGTTATTAGGTACTGAATGGCAGAACATGTAGTTGTAGCTACAAGTATTATTAATTTAACATATTGAGTAGTGAGATCACAAATATTACAACTACAGGCTAACTGTACTGGTTTTCAGTAATTCAGTCTCTTTGTTTCTGGACTTGCTCTAGCAGGTCCTGGCATTTCAAATGGTTAACTTGGTGGCTCAACAAATATATTTAGCTGTCTTAAGGTGATTATGGTGAGTGAAAGAAAGGTACAGACATAAACATCCTGGCGTTAACAGATGCCATGTAAACTCTATGATTGTACATATCCAATACTGCAGGTCTCTGCATTCTGTTGGAATTATATGTAAGTTATAATGAAAATACAGTCTCTTATGAGGTGCATGGTGATTGCTTGGAGGATGGAGGACAATGTTATTGTAATGACAGACCTTGCCTGGTGCTGTTTCAGTGTTAAAAGGGTCTGTATAATGGACCACGCCTCCTGTGATTTTAAAAACTTGAGATATTTCTCATGACCAATTAAGCTTTTCTTATAAAACAGATGGTGCACTTTAAGAAACTACTAAATTGTGAGGCCTGTGACAGATATCAGTAATATAACTGTTCATTGCCACCTTTCCAAAGAATACTTTGCTATTTGTTGGCCATTGAGAAAAACACCAGTTGCTATCAAGCACACCAAACACAGCAATGTAATAAGAAGAAAGAGGCAAGTTCATCATCGACTTTAAAGCCAGAAGAGAACAAATGGCACAGAAGCTATATAAACTCCTGTAATAGTAGAAAAATAAGAAAAAAAATCAAGAAGGCATTAGAGATGACAATACCATCTCAATATTCAAGAATGAAAGAAAGTCAGCTGCATGGAAATCTTTAAGGTGTTACTTCAGTCTCCACTGAAAGGAAATACTTGATTAAGCTGTTCTAACCTTCCTCCTTTTTATTAGTGAAGACATCTTGCCAGAATACTAATGTGGATTCAGAGCACCTTGTAGATAAGTATAATATTCATTGGCAGACTATTCCAAGAAAGAGCTAGAAACTGTTTAAAGTCATACTTGTCTGTCAATGTCCTGATCAAAACATGCAAGTCCATCAGCCATAACATGTAATTGGGGAGATAGTGTTACTTAGCAAAATTCTTCAAGAACTTGAATCATTTACTTGATAAAATAATAATGCTCATACCAGACTTTTCAGGTTGAACTCTGATGAGTGAGTTAAAACTGAATACTTTGTATTCATATCCTTGAGATGGAGTCTGGCAAAAGCATTATGAGCCAAAAAAAGTCTAGCAGTTGAATGCAGACATTCAAGAAAAATTGAACATGAAAAACAAATGACAATTAAAGTTCAGCATGCCTATCTGCAAGGCAGTTTAAAAGTAAAAGAAAAAACATAGCAATACTGTTATTAAAGGTTTCAGACTGTAACAGCTCATGTATAGCAAGGGAGTAAAGCAAGAGTAAATGAATGTAACTGAAATAAATTATAGAACACAGAAACGGAAACTGAACTGATTAACAAGAGATGTGGAGCCTCTTGTAGGCTGAACAGCAATTCATAACTTGATTTATAAAAGAATGCACCCAACAATGAATTAAGTCATGGTCAGCAACACTGTCTCTGCCAATCAGGGGAAGAGTTATGTGGGACAACCACTTTAGATATCAACTGTAATGCACAATATCCTCTAAACAGGTGAACATGGACTGCATGTTAGTTGGTGAACTGTTTAGTAAACCAGACTTTTATGCACATTTTGTAACTTTAACCCATCAAATGCCAGTGTTGTGACTCAGGATAATTCTTCTGTTGGACATCAGACCTATTTGGACAGTAGATAAGATTCAAGGACTACAGCCCTTGTCCCTAAAGAATATGACATGACATAGTAGGATTCAAACCACTCCAGTGTCAACTCATTTGCTACAATTGATGGAAGTTGTGAGGATATTGGAATTCAGTATATTTAAGTAATAAGCAGATTTGTCACTATAGTGGGGTTTTTTTGTGTACCTTCATAGCCATAAGGTAAACATATATATAAGTTTAAGTTTGCACAGCAGTTATTTTATTTTTTAGACAAGTTAGTCCAGGTTAGCCAAGGTTAATAGCAGAAATTAGCTCTTCTGACAACTGTGCTTAGACATCAGTATCATGGCTGACTGAGGAGTGAAAGCACATGCCACTGTGTCCAAGGTAGACATGGTCATAGATTTGAGTGCAGCTGGAATGCAGCCCCATACAACTCAAATGTCCAGAATTTTAAAGAATGGCCAGATGTTTGCCTCCTGTTTTGGCCTATTACTCATAAACATTTTGTTTTCTGGCAAACCATTGATAATTAAAGTCACTAAATAATGACAAACATTTGAGTTTTGGACTTCATGTCCTTCAAAAGAGACATAGATAATTTCTAGGCTAGCTGCCCTTGTGGACTGTTTTAAGCTTAGCCACCTTTCCTTGGTGAGAATCAAATGCTGCATCACTTGTCTGTGAGATAAATACCTTAACCATTACATCAACCCCGAATGCTAAAGCTCTCATTCTATCACATTTCTAAGTTTGAAAATATGTCCCTGATTTTGGTCCTTTGTACCCCATTATTTTTGAATTTCTCTAGAATTATAATGCTAAGAGGTTAAGAGGAATGTGCACCCCACTAACCCCGGAAAAAGTATAGCATATACTGTGGGGCTGCAAGAGGCAGACAAAGACAATCTGTTCCATTAATAGAAGGCCTCAAAACCCAACTGTATTACATAGATTGGTATTGCAGCTGAAATATGGTGAACTCAAAGCAGCTGAGTGAATTTAAAGGCTGTTGTTGTGACACCCATGCACTGGCCCAGTAATCAAGGAGACTCAATCCTCACCACTAGCACCAGTCTGGAGCATGCACTTTGGGAAGGATAACAAGTACATACACAGTAATGTACAATTTCACTTAAGCGCACATGGAGATCACAGTCAGTCTGGGGCTGGTTTCTCCCTTTCTGTCCAGATCCCCAATAAGACTCCCCACTGGCACAGCTATAGATTACAGGTCTCAGCCTAGTGGTCAAGGTAAAACCTCCAGCACCCTCTCTGTCCAACCAGTGCTTCATGTTCTTGCCCAAGTAGCTGGCACACACACACTTTGAGATATGAGTTATATACAAACACACAGACACTCCTGGGGAAGGCTGGCATAGGTTCTCCAGCTATGCCTCATTCTCTGCCCAGGCTATAAGGTAGAAATCACTGAAACCAACCACTAACATCAGCTACTAATAAGGCCCTTACCAAAGGGTGTCCAATTTTACTGTGCAATATTATTATCCAATAAGTAAGTATGACGAACAGCAAGGCTTATTAGAATGGCTTGGACAGTATCACTATATACATGCAATGTACTCTACAGCATAAATTATCTCTTCACAAAACAGCCACAGTTGAAAGGTTTAAAATATTTAATAATAAATAATAAAAACACAAGACAAATCTCCACAATTCAACACAGTGCTAGTCAAGAGTTCAGATTCAGAGGAAAATGCTTAAAATAATACTGTAGAATAGTCTGACATAAATATAGAAAACAGCTAGTCTAATATTTTTTTCTCAAAAATGTTTTTATTTTTCAAATACAGTTGAATAAATTCCATAGTAGTTGTATATAACATCTTAAATAACTATGTACTCTATTTACATCAGCCTGACACTATAACATAGCTCAATATATACAATTACTTTATAGGAATAACAATCCAGTTATCAGAGTGTATCTGTTCAGTTATTGTAAAGTGTCAATCAGTGACTAGACGTTTACCATGGATTGTTAACAAATGGCTTAGGATGAATCCTTAATTCTTTAATTTTAATTTCCAACAATGCTGTGGTCTTCAGTAGGCTGTAGAAGTCTTCCAAAGTTGGTATTGTGTTTGTATTCCATCTTCTTGTTATACACTTCCTTGAGATTTCAAGTATTGTCCATACAAGATACATATTTGACTCATTCAAATGAGGACCTTCGTACACATTTAAAAATACTAGAGCTTTAGATAAGTTAAACGATTCATTAAATAAAGCTTGTAAAAAAAACTTAATACCATTCCAAAATGGCTTAATTTTAACACAGTCAAAAAAAATGTGATTCCAATCTGCATTGTGTATTTGCTCACACCTCCAACATATTCCCTTTGTGGAAGTGGAAGAATTAATTTAGTAATTCTATCTGGAGTTAAGAATGCACTGTACAAGCATTTCCAATTAAAAACTTTCCAGTATTGTGTAAAGGATGCATATTTTATTGATAATAAAATATTTGATTTAATTTCTTCAGTTAGCTGTAATGAGTGTCTTTTTGTTATAGAATTCCAATATGAGGATTTGGGTGTTGTTTTATAATTTATCAATATCTTGTAAAATTTCGAAATACTGTTTCCCATGTCATAATCATTATATATGATTTCATATAGGTATTTCATAAGTTTAGGTATTTCTTTAAATGAAGAATTACTAATTATTCTGCAAAAAGCTAGTCTAATCTTACTATTTTCTATCTATTTCTAAGAGAAACAATGTTCTAAATCATTTGCATACATACAGAGCAAAGGCAGAGTATTGGTGATGCTGTCAGTTCTGAAGACAAATGCAAAATGCTCTGATTTTCTCTCTCTCTCTGAGAAAGTCTTAAATTGATAATACATCACCACTGACTCATTTTAGATTGCATCATTCTTAACAGTTCTGATTTAGCTTCCCAGGCTAATAGAAATTCAGAATTTAAATTTCTTTTTGTAATGTGCACCTGCTGGAAGCCATGCCAATAAAAGACATTATACATGTAAAATCTAGCAATTAATTTTGGTCTCAAAATAATAGAAAAAAGTTGCTGCTCCAGGCATCACAGCTCTGAGTTTGAGATCAAACAGTCATACAATACTTGACTTATCAGCTTTCTTCCATGGTTACATTTTGAAGCTCTGCACAACATATAGTTTAATCATAGCATATAGTTCTTTTTTACAATTATAAAACCAGCCTGTGGATTATATTAATATTTACAAATCACATAGAACTATTTGCAAGATTCTATCTGGCTGGGCTGAATGAAATGCACATCCAAAATTCTACCCTGCTCATCCTTGAGTAGTTGTTGAATCACCAGAAACTTAAACTGGTGTCCCTGACATTCCTCCAAATGCCTGTAGAGGAGACTAATAGTTCTATTGTTTTTAATGTCACCCAAATGCTCTCCAGTCCTTACTTTAGGTTTTCTACAGGTTTTACCCACGTAAAATATGGGACAATCTTGACATTTTGCCACGTAAATCACATTACTGTTGTTACAGTTAAAATGCCCCTTGATGCAAATCTTCTTTCCATTGATGTTAACGTTTTCCCATTTCAAAAATGGATTAACAGTAAACACATGTATTACATTTCTAATTCCCAACTCTCCTATTATATGTGTCATACGCTGTCCCCCTCTCCAAGATGTTTTTCAATGGTCTATCTTTTCTGAATACAACTCTGGGGGCTTTTCCCACTTTTTGTGCAATATTTGTATCAAACTGCAATATTTCCCAATTATTTTTGACAATGTCAAGAACTGCTTTTGCCACACCATTGTAAGTGATTATTAAGCTCATACAGGTATTGGATTTATCCAGTGCACCATCCTGGGGTTCACAATTTCCATTTCCCAAAATAGGCTTGTATATACCTTGGTTACATTTACTTTTTACTTCAATGCTAACATCACTCAACAAACTATATGGATACCCTCTCTGCTTGAACATTTGCACAATAAGTTCCAATTCACTGAAGAACTCTTTTTGTAAGCTAACCATTCTGGCAGCCCGCAACATTTGCCCCTTGACTACGGACTTCTTTTGATGGTGCTGGTGCCAGCTGCTATAATCCAAGTAGACATTGGAAAAGGTGAGTTTCCTAAAAATCCTTGTTTAAGTTTCTGGTGCTTCAACAACTACTCAAGGATGAGCAGGGTAGAATTTTGGATGTAAATTTAGATGCACTGGAACTGAGGTGGCAATTGTTTTTAAATGCATCTCAGCATACAGGAATTAATGAGATGGCATCTCATGCATTTTGAAGTTACACAACATTTTAGGGTAATAATTTAAGTTATAATAAAAAAATTAACTTAATTAAAATTAAGTAAAAAAATAAACTTTAACCCACTCACATTCATCTCAGCCCTCAAAGAATGTAACTGGCATCCTCTAAACTACCTCAGTCTTGATGACGCAGTTGAATTTTTTAATACTACCTTCCTGAGCATCCTTAATTGCCATGCCCCCATAAGACTTTCCAGAATCAAAGCACAACCCTCCCCATGGCTACAGAAAACCACTAAGTCAGAAATGAAAATCAGGGATAAAGCCTGGGAGCACTGGCACAAATCCAAGACCCCCTCAACTAGACAGAAATTCCTAGAACTATGCAATAGAGTACAAAAGCTAATAAAACAGGACAAATTTCAATAGTACAAGTCTGCCCTAGACTCCTCCGAACACAGCCCTAAATAATTCTGGTCCTCCATAAACTCCATCCTCCACCCAGGTAAAGTCAGTACCCCTCCTCCTAACATCCCTCACTCCTCAGAAAATATTTCTACCTCATTCAACACACACTTCACACAAACCATACTATCACTAGCTAAACAACACAACCCCTCTCCCCTCCAACCCACACCTTCAACTACTAATCTCCCCACTGTCTTCTCTTTTTCTCTTGTACCTACCTCCAACATAAAAAAAAACCTTAACTAAACTTAAACCCACCAAATTAGCAGCAGACAACCTTGCAAGTGAATACCTACAAATCGCAGCTGATGCTCTGGCCTACCCAGTATCCATCTTGATTAACCGATCTCTGTCAGAAAGTTATGTTCCCACACTGTGGAAAGTATCACATATAATTCCCCACCACAAAGGTGGACCCTCCACAGAACTAACCAATTACTGCCCCATAGCTATTCTCTCTCCACTCTCCAAAATACTACAGAGATGCATGCACTCTCAGGTCTCAGACTACCTCCTTACTAACAACCTCCTTTCCAATACTCAGCATGGTTTCTGACCAAACCATAGCACCACCACTGCCTTACTCTCCTTTACTAACACTATCCTTCAGCATAAAAACAATGGCTATCTCTCCTCTGCTACTTTCCTAGACCTAGCTAAAGCATTTGACATGGTCCCACACAAACAACTTATCTCTGTCCTCAATAACCTATCCTTCTCACAATCAGTCACCAACTGGTTTCAGAGTTACCTTTCTGACCGCCAACAATCCGTTGTATGGCAGAATGACATATCTCCCCAACTACCTGTCTCCATAGGGGTTCCCCAAGGATCCATCCTTGGACCCCTACTCTTCTCTATTTTCACAAATAATCTAGCCTCTGCCACCACACATGGCACACTCATACAATACGCAGATGACTCGACCATCATCTGCTCAGCCCAGTCCCTACCCAAACTGCAAAAAGTCACACAGGAAGCCTTTTCCTCTGTTGAAACTTGGTTATCCGATGCCCAATTAATACTCAACCCAAACAAAACTAAACTACTCATCTTCCAACCCACCAAACATACTCAAAACAACTCTCACTTTAACATCACAGCAAAAGACAACACCACTATATACCCAACTGAACACACCAAATTGCTAGGAGTGGAAATAGACAATAAACTAAAATTTGACATTTACATATCCATGACCATAAAAAAAGTCCACAAAAAACTAGGAGCGTTATACAGAAATAAGCATCTTCTCACCAAAGCAGCAAAGATTTCAATAGCAAATTCCCACCTTATCTCCACCCTACTTTATGCCTCTCCAATATATACCAACCTAAGGCAATGCGATCTAAACAAGCTAGAGACCTGCTATAACAAAATTGCCAAATTCGCCACAGGGGCATCCTACCGTAGTCACCACTGTCTCCCACTTGCTGAACTGGGCTGGCTTGAACTCCCTCACCTCCTTCAATGGTATCAACTCTCACTCGCCCACAAACTAGTAAACCATCCACTAAATGTCCCATCCCTCCAGAATCTACTCCAACCCTATCGCACCACCAGACCACTAAGATCCAGCAACTAAAATCACGTGCAGATCACTAAAGCCAATAACTCTGCTTGTGAACACTATTCTCTTGCACCATAACCAAATTATGGAACTCCCTCCCACCCACAATTACCTCCGTACCATCATGCACTCACTTCAAAACTTTACTAAAAGGGCACCTAAAAACATGCTGGCTATGCCCTTGCAACTCCCACTCTAATATCACCCATCCCATCCAACCACTACCTTTCTTTCCACTCCACTAACTACCTTGATTATAGCAAGCTCAGATGCTCATAAGTCTAGTACTTATACAGCAGGAACTTCTTATTTTAACATTTGTTAATGTCTGTTATGTACTTCACAGATAAAGATTCTAGTTGTCTACTGATGTACTATGTTCTTCATCTTTAAATATGTTGTAAGTAATTGCTATGTAAATTGTTAATCGCTATGTAATCCAATGGAACTATCTGTTTATTTTAACTGTGGATCTTTTCTCCCCAGGCCTCCGCTGAAAATGGACCTACGTCCAGTCGGACACTCCCGGTCAACAAATATAAATAAATAAATAAATAATAGGAATAGCCCTCTTTTTTATGTTATTCTTTTTATGGTATCCTTTTTATGACTTTTTTTATGGAATTATGAATTCAGGATTTCAAAGTTTTAAAGGAATGTGTTTTATGCAACATTTGGTAAATATATACGTAATGTCCTCTTTCTTTCTTTCTCTTTTACCTGAAAGCATGAATTGGTTTTAGAAAATTGATTAAACTGTTTTATTTGTTTAATTGGGGTGAGTTTATAAATGGCTGGGTGTGTGCTTTGGTTTACTGTTCTGAAGAAGTCCCTTGAGTGGGGAAGAAAGCGCTAAACTTGGAATAAAGTGTGGAATTTGTACCATTCTGGTGTGGTCTTCCTGTTCCTAGCTGATGACTATTACCTGTTTTTGTCTCATTTGTGTAAACAGTATGATGTTGACCAAAAGCTCTAGATACGGTTCCTGACCCCCTTACCCATGGCCAAGCTGTAACTGTGCTGTTTAAATTATCTGATCACAGATTTTTTGATTATACTGCTGTTAAGAATTGTTTGTTAGAATTTTTTAAGCTAACACCTGAAACCAATGGGAAAAAGTTTTGTGAGCATAGATGCAAGGCAGATGAAAGGGTGTGTGAATATGTTGCTGAACTGAGCACTTATTTTCATAGGTGGGTGAGTGGATGTCAGGTCACCACTTTTGAAGGGCTGGCAGACCTTTTGGTGAGGGAACAAGCCCTTAGAACTTCGCCTGAGAACATGAGGATCTGGTTAGCTGATAGACAATGTGCTACTTCAGATGATTTGAGGAAGAAGGGAGACATATACCTAGCAAACAGGGCATCATTGCACAGGAAAGGGACCCCCATTACTGCTCATGGGTCTAAAGGAACCTGTGGCGGGCAACCCAAACTGCCCCAACAGAATCTGCCAGCAGCAAGGGAAGCCACTAGTCCAGGCACACACCCAGGACCAAGGGTTAAATGTTTTGAATGCAACCAGTGGGGCCATGTGGCATATAGATGTCCATGGAGACAATTTGGGGAACAAAAGTTGAGGGAGCCAGTAAGTGGGAAGGACAAAATGCCAAGAGTAGGTTGTCTTGAGACAACAAGAGTACCAAACTACCACCAGAAGTTATATCCTATCATAGTGAATGCAAAGAGGCCATTGCTAAGAGATACACAGCCTCTGACATAACCATTGTGAAGCTTGCAATGGTTACAGAGGAGCATTACTTGCCTAGGCAGTCTACTCCAGTCAGAGCTTTAGAAGGGACCATATTCCATATACCTTTGGCTAGGGTTGACCTTGACTGGGAGGGTGGAAAAGGAAACCAGCAAGTAAGTGTGTTTGAGGATATCCCTGCAGATGTCCTGATAGCAAATGATTTTGATAATGCAATACCCTGTGCTCATGCAGTTACATACAGTCAGGCTTGAGTCTGGTAGCCTGGGAAGACCCAGTCAGACTGCATTCTTACAGCCAAGACTGGTGAGGTGGTTACTTCAGGGCAGGAGCTACTCTGTAGCAGTGAATGACTGGAGCTGAGCCACAGCTGCTTGTGGGTACTGATGTTCCCTTCGACAGAGTGACTGCAAAGATAGAGGTGAGTAGTAGTACCCAGGCTAACAGTGAGGCACCGTTATCAGAGGATTCCAGGCTTCCTGTGGAAGGGGAGCTGGGAAGGGTTAAAAAGAGAGAGTTGAGACAGGCTCAGCTGTCAGACCATACATTACAAGACCTGAGGCAGGTAGCTAGTGAGGCGCCTGATTCTCAAGGGAAGGGGGAATATGTATACTGGGACCAAGGGTTATTGTATAGAGAGTGGACCCCTGAGGGAGGGCTAGTATGTGAAAGAATACAGCACTTGGTAGTGACTAGAGCCTAACATCTGGTGCTTCTATCCATAGCCAATGATATTCCCTATCCAGGTCATATGGGCATAAAATGTATAAAGAAAAGTATTATGCAGAGCTACTAATGGCCTGGAATTTCCAGAGATGTAACAGGGTACTGCAAGACCTGTGAGCAGTGCCAAAAACTAGGCAAGGCAGGAAACAAGGTGAGAGCTCCTTTGATACTACTGGCTGTGATTAAGGAGCAATTTCAGAGGGTAGCTATGGATACTGTGGGGCCTCTGAGTGCCCCAAGTTCCACAGGGAAAATCTATATCCTAGTGGTAGTAGATTATGCTAAAAGATACCCTGAGGCAGTGGCTTTGTCCTTCATTGAGGCAAAAAAGGTAGCAAATGCTTTGTTAGAGATTTTCAGCAGGGTAAGTTTCCCAAATGAAATACTGACTGGTAGAGGTGCCAATTTCATGTCAGACCTGCTGGCTTGTCTGAGGAAGTACTATGGGGTGAAGCACCTGAAGATCACCCCCTACGATCCCCAGACTAATGGTCTTGTTGAGAGGTTAAACTCTGCAATCAAGTCCATGCTACGGGCATTTGCAGACCAGTTTAATATGGAGTAAGACAAATATTTGCCCCATCTGTTGTTTGCTTACAGAGTGGTTATCCAGGAATCCAGAGGTTTTTCATCCTTTGAGTTGCTGTATGGGCATAGAATGAGGGAACCTCTATTTTTAATTTGAGATGACTGGGAAGGTGAGTGTGAATCCCACAAGGAGTCTGTTGTGACATATGTCCTACACCTCAGGACAAGGCTCAGGGAACTCATGGGCTTGACCCAGGAGAACCTGGCTGAAGCCCAACAGCAGAAAAAGGTTTGGTATGACAGGAATGGTTGAGCTAGAGAGTATGCTGTAGGGCAGCAGGTAATGTTTCTCATTCCTGTCAGACACAGCAAGCTGCAAGCAGACTGGGATGGACCTTACAAGGTGGTAAGAAAAGTAAGTGATGTTAACTACATGGTAGAACTGCGAGGCAGGGCACAAATTGTACCATGCTAACATGATGAAACCTTACCATGATAGGGAGGCCCTTGTGCTGAGTATTTGCAGTGGATTGCAAAAGGAGTCTGAGGGAGATCTGGTGACTGATCTCCTCAGTGAGGCTCAGACTGACACCTCAGTGGAAGGGGTAGCAATGTCCCAGCAGCTATCTCCTACCAATGTTCGGGAAATCCGAGCAGTGTTATAGGAGTTTGGGGACATGTTCACTGGGAAACCAGGGTACACCCACCTGGTGCAGCACCAGGTGGATACAGGACCCCAAAGGCCTATTAGGCAGGCCCCTGAAAGCCTGAATTGGTTTTAGAAAATTGATTAAACTGTTTTAATTGTTTAATTGGGGTGGGTTTATAAATAGCTGGGTGTGTGCTTTGGTTTACTGTTCTGAAGAAGTCCCTTGAGTGGGAAAGAAAGTGCTAAACTTGGAATAAAGTGGAATTTGTACCATTCTGGTGTGGTCTTCCTGTTCCTAGCTGGTGACTATATTACCAACATTATACTGTTTACATACCCTCTCAAACATATGAATGAAACTATCAAAATTACCCCCCTCTGTAAACTGTGGAAGAAATTTACTGAACTTTTGTGCTTCTGGGGTCCAGTTTCTCCCTTCCCTATTACCTCCATGACTCTGGTGAAGAGCCAGTATCTCCTTTTCATGCTGCCTGTGCCTCTCCTTCTCCTCAGTTTCCAGGCATAGCAGTTTCTCATTCTCCTCATCCTGTAGATGACTCAGTCTCTCTGTTGCTTCTGTTTCCAAATGTCTGGCCTCCAACTCAAGTTTCTTTAGCTCCAGATGGATTAAAATGTTGAGCTGACCATTCTCTGAGTGTTGTACACCTCCATGGCCAGTCTGATCATCCTCCTGATTGCTGATTTCTGATGCAGCTGTGATCAAAGCTGCAGTCATGTCTGCCTTAGTCAGGTTTCCATGCATCACTCCCTTAGCCTGGCACATCTCAGTCAACTGGCTCCTTGTCAGCTTGCTATACTCCTCTGCTGACACTCTTGCCTGCTCTCCCTGACTAACTAAGCTAACAAAAGAAGTAAAACAATTGTGATATGAACTCTGAATATTCACTGTGTGACTGATTTAGAGTACAAAAACACCTTCAGTGATCACCGTACATATGCTACAGGAATTCACTATCCACACCACTACAAGCCAATGAGTATGTGATGTGGCTAACTCATCACTATCAATCAATTAATATTTGATGTTGATATCCCACCACTGCCAAACAATTAATATGCGGTGTGGATATCCCACCACTGCCAACCAATTAATATGTGAAACCCATGCATTGGCTCAGTAATCAAGAAGCCTCAATCCTCACCACTAGCACCAGTGAGGGGCATGCATATTGAGAAGGATAACAAGTACAGACACAGTAAAGTACAATTTCCCTTAAAAGCACGCAGAGATCATAGTCAGTCGGGGTCTGGTTTCTCCCTTTCTCTCCAGATCCCCAATAAGAACCCCCCACTGGCACAGCTATAGGGTACAGGTCTTAGCCTAGTGGTCAAGCTAAAACCTCCAGCACCCTCTCTGTTCAGCAAGTGCTTTGTGTCCAGGTAGCTGACACACACTCATTTTAGCATACATCATTCTTAACAGTTCTGATTTAGCTTCCCAGGCTAACAGAAACTCAAAATGTACATTTCTTTTTGTAATGTGTAACTACAGGAAGTCACAGCAATAAAATACAGTATACATGTAAAGTCTAGGAATTAACTCTGGTATCAAAGAAATTGAAAGAATGTGTTGGTCCAAACATCACGGCTTTGAGTTTGAGATCAAACAATCATACAATGCCTGACTTATCATCTTTCTTCCAGCAGAGTGCACTCTGGTTGCATTTCTGAAGTTCAGAAAAACATATAGTTTAATCATAACATATAGTTCTCTTTTACATTTGTAAAACCAGCCTGTCGATTATATTAATATTTACAAATCACATAAAATTATTTGCAAGATTCTATCTGGCTGGACTAGCAGCCTTTCAGCTGTTCACAGTTGTAATAGAAAGCAAGAGTGAGATAAATAAGTAGGGAGATAGAGAAGCAGGGCCAGCATGGGCATTGAGTCATGGGGGTGGGACCTCAGAAACACTTGTCAATACAAAAACTGTTCATCAGTATGAAGAAGTAGTTGATTTTGACTGTTTATATGGCCATTTGAAAAGGTGTGTAATCAACACCAAGTTATCCAAAGGTAGTGGGTAAGTGTTTTAACTCCTTTTCTCATGAGTTAATCATTTTTTTTACCTTCCAAATGCAATAAGACTGTTTAAACTATGCTAACACTAAATAAAGCTTACTTACCTGTTCTAGAAAGTTTACTTGCTATTTTCTAAATTCGGAGATCATAACAGAATGGCAAATGACAGTGTGAGTGAACAGAGTGCAGAAATTAGCACTTATTTTTATAGATAGGTGATCAGATGGAAAGTCACTACATTTAAAATGCCTGAGGATGTGACAATTACATTGGCAGACCAAAAGTGTAACACTGCTGAGGAATGTGGAACCATGTCTAGCTAGCAGGTTGCCACTGCATAGGAATGGGATGCCAGTCACTACACGTGGATATGAGGGCACTAAGGAGGGTTTAGCCTAAGCAAACACAATAGGTTCCATAAGTAAAGGGAGAAGAGTCTGGGTCTGGTACATGCCTAGGCTCTGGAACTAAATGTTGTGTCACCAAATGGGAATACATGGTCTCATGGCCCACTTTGGCAGTATTTAGGTCAAAGGTGACTAGAAGAAGCAAGTTTGGCAGGCAGAATAACAGTGATGGTCTGTCTGGAGACAACAGATATACCAAACTACCACAAGAGTCTGTATCCTATCTTTGGTATACAGGGAAATAGACATTTGTGGAAAGATCCATTGTAAATTCTGCAATGGTCAAAAAAGCAACATTACTTACCCAGGCAGTCCATTCCTGCAATGTCCTTGGATGGGGCACATTTTCAGGTATCATTAGGTAAAGTGCATCCGGACTGGAAAGAGAAACAAGACAGCAAGCAGTTAATTGTGTTTGAGAACAACCCTGCATATATTTTAATGGGGAATAACTTTGACAATGTAGTAATACCTCATGTGCATGTAGTTACATGAGCCAGGCATAGGGGCAAATGTGTGAGGATGGTAGCAAGGCAGAGACCCAAATGCAATCAACACCTTCCATTGGAGCTAGTGATGTAGATGCTCACTGGGAGTGCTGTCAGTAGCAGCAAGCCAGGAACTTAGACACAGCAACTGGAAGCTACTGGATTTGCTTTGGAAGGGTTAACATTATCATTATCATCATCATCATCATCAGCCTCCCTTTCTCTCATTTTCTACATTGAGGCATTTTGTTGTGTCAACTGTAACTCTCTCTTGATTCAATACCTTTCTTCTTCCTTCTTCATCAGTCATGCCTGAATGTCACTGGTCCTCACTCATGCAATCCATCTCTCTCTTTTCTGAATGCCCTCATTTCCTCTTGCCATCTTCTTGGCTTTCTCAAACTTTCTTCACCAAATCATCCTCTACTTTCATGCACATATGTCTGAACTACTGTAATCTCTTTGACAGTCTGTACTATTGAAGATACATTGGCTTCTGCTCCTAAAGTTATCATCTCTTTTCATTTTCCAGAATGTCAGTCTCATCACCTGATTTAGATATTTCATCTCTATCAACTCTAGCTCCCTCAACTACTCAGCCTTCACCTCACAGGTGTCTGCACCATACTACTATTAATGTTCACATCATTGTTTTCTGCACCTTAATTTTTAGTTTCTTTGTCATTATTCTGTCATTCACTACACCTGACACTCTCTACCAGTTGGCTGCAGCCCTGATTCTAGCTTTGACCTCTTCATTCTGGCTACCCTTATTTTCAACCACCCCTCCCAGATACTTGAAGCTGTTGTCCTGTTTCACTATTTCCATTCTATCTCAATTATCGGCTTCTTTTGATTTCCTCCATTTGCTGCCATGACAGCTGTGTTATTTGTACTCATCCCATATGCCTTCAGTTTTGCATTCCATTCCCCTATCATTTGCCAAAATCCCACTTGAGAGTCTGCGTGTAATGCCATATTGTTAGCATGCAGCAGAGTGCGTTGATCTGTTTTTTCCAAACTGTTTGCTAATGTACTCCATCATCAGTATGCATTATGAACAGCAGTAGCTTCAGAGCTGATCCATAATGCACACTTTCTTCCCCCAGTCTGAACACTGTTTGTACTTGTGTCATTGGGTCCTTGTATATCACCTGCACTAATTCTACTAATTCTTCTGGGACTTTGAACTACAGTAGGACTGCCTAAATCAACTTTCTTGAGACCTTGTCATATGCTTTCTTGAAGTCTAGGAATTCCCATTTTGGAATCTCTCCTCATCTCTAGCTTCTTCTCAATTATCTGTCTAAGACTGGGTCAGATGAATTGCATCCTGATGTGAATCTGAACTGCTCAACTGAGGCACCACTGGTAGAGGATACAAGACATTCTTTGGAATGGTCACCAAAAAGGAGTTGCTGAAGGCTTAGCTCTCAGACACTAATTTGCTGACCTTGAGGGGGGTAGCCAAGGAGGCTGCTAATACTCAGCATTAGGGGAATCCATATACTGGAACAAATGTTTATATAGGGAATGGACTCTTGTAGGAGGCACAGTGGGAAAAAGTAATACAAAATTTTCTAGTAACCAGAACTTACCAAAGATAACTTCTGGGCAAAGCCTATGACATTAGGTTTGCTGGCTGCATGGACATAAAGTGCACTCAAAACAGCTTGTGCAGAATTTGTATTGACCAGTTACTGCAAAGTATGTAACTATATGACCCTTTGAACAGTGTGAAACATTTGGCAGGGTAGAAAAAAAAAGACAAATCTGGTTTTATGCCTTTGCCTGTTACTGAGTAAACATTTCAGAGTGTAGCTATGGACATTGCAGGACTTCTTAGTATCCTAAGGTCCACAGGTTATTAATATTACTCTGTGATGATGAATTGTACTACTAAATACCCAGAGGAGGGCTCTGTCTTCCCCTGAGGCAGACTTGTCTTCCACCGAAGCAGAGAAGGTGACAAATGCATTACTAATTAACTAAATAAAAAATTGTTGTCTTGCAAGGGGTCCAAAGCAACATAATTTTTGTTCAACTTGCAATGCTGTGTATATCTGATCAACAATAAAGTTTAATTTGACTTTGGCTTTGATGTAAACATTTTTAAGCAGGATGACAAGTAGAGGTACTGACTTCCTATTGGACATCGTGGCCTGCTGTAGAGGTGCTGTGGGTAATGCATTTAAAAACAACCCTCTACAATACACATGCTGATGGTCTTGTGGAGAGGTTAAACTTTACACTGAAGACCATGTTGAGGGCATTTGCAGACCAGTTAAACAGGGAGTGGAAAAAGTACCTGCACATCTTCTCTTTGCATAGAGGGAGCTTCCTGAAGAATCCAAGACTATTTGCCCTTTGTGCTTCTGTATGGTTTGTTAGACTCTGGATTTAATTTCTGAAGAGAGAAAAGACAAGTGTGATTCTGACAAGGAATCTATTGTTGGATGTGTCCTAAATATTAACACTAGGCTTAGGGAGCTCATATACATAACCCAGGAGCACCTAACTTAAGCACAACAATGACAAATATCTGGTAAGACCTAACAGGTAGTGCCAGAGAGTATTCTGGTGAGCAGCAAGTGATTGTGTTTATTCGTGTTGTAGACAAGAGGCTGTAGGTGACCTGCTGGCATAATTTCTGTACTGTGAAAAAGGTGAGTGGTATTAAGTACACAGAGCTAACAGGCAGGAGGTAGAAGCACAAACTGAATAATGTTATCATGACAAAGCCCCATCATGGCAGAGAAGCCCTGATACTCAGTATCTGCAGTGGGTTGCAGAAGGAACTGGAGGTTGATCTGGCAGTAGACCCCTCAATAAACCTTATACCTTAGTGGAAGAGGTTGTCCTCTTCCAGCAGCTACCTCTTAACTAGGTTTAAGAAATCCAAGTAGTAATGCAGGAATTTGGGGAAATGTTTACTGGTAGGACAGGGTGCGCCCACCTTTTGCAACAACATGTTGAGATGGTACTCCAGCAGGTCATCAAGTAATCCCCTTCCAAGGAGCCTGAAAGAGTTATGGAGAAATCTTTTGAGAAAGGACCTGCAGAATATGTTGGAGATGGGAATAATCTAGGATTCTCTGGGCTTCCTTAGAAGTGGTTAATAGTGACAAAGAAAGATGGCAGCTCCAGATTGTGTGTAGGCTACAGAAAACTGAATGGTCAAATGGGGTCAGAGCCTTATGCCATGGTTAGGAATTTACCAAAGGTTAGTGGCAGATATACTTGACACCTGAAAGAAGGAAGAGTTCAGCATTTGTGGCCCAATTTATTGCATACAAGTATACTAAAAATGCCCTTTGGAATGAAGAATGCATCATCAACTTTACAGGGGCTGGTAGATCAAATTTAAGCTGAAGCAGAAGATTATGCCCTTGCTTACTTGTGAGATATTAACCTCTACAGTTACTCATGGCCAAAACATATCAGGGAATTGGTGAGGAGGCTGAAAAGGAGATGACTAACTAGGGAGACCAACATGTTTCAGGTAGTTATGGCAGAGGCATCTAGCTGAGTAAGTGTGGTGAAACACTCAAAGGCACTTTGAGTGGGTTCACTCACTGTACCAGCTATTTCTGACTATAGTCAAAAATTAATTGGGCAGGTAGCAGGGGCAGCTCGTGGCATCGGACTGCCGGACTGCAGCCCCCTCAGCTAAAAAGTAAAGTGTTAAAGTGCTTTAAAAAATGTAAAAAAAAAAACAAAACCTTTTTTTTTGTTTAAACAAACTTCGAGTCCGCGACTCGGAAGTATGCGCATGCGCATTGCGCACTTTACCCGCCTTAGGCTGCGGCGGTTTTAAACAGATTTTTTTTTGTTTTCATTGCAGCCTGGAGGAGTAATGAAGGCATCATTAGGTTCATAGGTTCATAGGTTTATACTAGGCTATCTGCCCTAAGGCATTTATAAGCCTAGCCCAAAGTTTTGTGGCTTACGCCACCCCTTATGTTAAAAAATACTGTGCCCATTAGTTTGTTGTGCCTCTGTCCAGCAGTGACACAGAAATGATTCCCGGGGTAAACCTATGATCTCCCATCCACCGGTCAAGATTTCTCTTGAACAGAGCCAGCGAGGTGCTCTGCCTCACATGGACCGGGATTTTATTCCACAGCATAGGGAGTCTCTGGGTGACAAATCTATCCCTCCGGCATGTCCTATTTATATCCGTGCTAAGGTTTAAGTCGCTTGCTCTAGTGGATCTGGTAGATTTGGATTTTTTGAGGTGGAGCATGTCCATTAATTCCGGGTTGGACATGGCCTTGTATGTCAGGCACAGGTCACCTCTGAGCAGGTGGTATGCAACTGAATAGAGCTGGAGTTTCTTCAGTCTGGCAGCATATGACAGATTTTGGAGTCCCTTTATCCTTTTGATGAGAAACTTTTGGGGTCTCTCCAATTGCTGCAGGTGTCAGGTGAGATACATCCCGAATGGGGCATTGTACTCGATCATTGGCCTGATAAGTGAAGAGTACAGGGGAACAATGACCTCACTTGATCTTGATGTGAATCCCTTCATGATCAGGTGGGCAATGTAGAAGGTCTTTGTAACCACTTTAGCAATGTGAGTGTCAAAAGAAAGGCCACTGTCAACCTGGGTCCCCAGGTCCCTGATAACCTCTTCTGTGCTTAATGGATTGCCACCTATATGGTAGCTTGGGGTTACCTTGTTTTTCCCGAGGGTATGACTATACATTTTTTGGCATTTAACTTCAGGCCATGCCTCTGGCACCAGTTATCAGTTTCCATGAGATCCCTCTGAAGGATATCTGTGTCCGATGTACTTTCCACTATGGCGCCCAGTTTGCAGTCATCTGCAAACTTTGTCAGCCATAGTCCTCCTATGTTTGCCTGTACTTCTGAGAAGTAGATGCCGAACAACAGAGGGCCAAGGACTGAGCCCTGTGGGACACCACTTGTGACCGGCTTGGAGTCTGACATGGCGCCAGCAACTCTAACCCTGTGGGTTCTGTTCTTTAGCCAGTTTGCAACCCATCTTGTGACATATGGGTTTACATTTAAGCCGGTAAGTTTCTCTACAATACCCGAGTGGGGTATTGTGTCGAAAGCTTTTGCAAGGTCAAGGTAGGCTGTATGGACTGCCTTTCCCTCATCAATGGCCTTGGTGACTGTTTCGAAGAAGTCGACCAAGTTCAAAAGGCATGATCTGCCCTTGACAAAGCTGGGTCGGGTCCAATGTCTGCAAGTCCCCTATGTCTTTGTTTATGAGTTCCATTATGATCCTCTCCATAGCTTTGCAGACCAGGCTTGTTAAGCTTATGGGGCGGTAATTACCAGGGTCCGTAGAGGCACCGCCTTTGTGGAGTGGGACCACAGTTGCCATACGCCACTCCTTGGGCATGTATCCTGTGGTAAGGCTAAGATTAAACAGCTGCCTTATATGCGGGTTTAGTTCCTCATTGAGTTCGTGTAGCACACAGCCGGGGACACCATCCGGTCCCATTGATGCTGTGTTTTTAGCTTTAGAGAGAGCAGCTTTCACCTGCGCATTTGAGATGTCTGGGAGGCTACACTCCACTGGGATAGTTATCTCTCCTTTTGGGGGGGGAGGGGGGTGAAGTTTGCACTGAACCTGTCTGCCAGTATGTTGGCAATGTCTGTGGGTTCAGTGATTTTTGTATCATTTTGGACTAATTCTGCACATATCTGGGAGTTTCCACCCAGGTTTCTAACATAGCTGAAGAAGGCCTTATGATTGTCTTTTGAATCTATTGCAATTTTTCTCTCAAAGTTGGCCTTGGATAATTTCATGAGTGCTCGTATTTTTTTACTAATAATGATCAAGGGTGTCTTCTCTTTTATGGATTTTGCTCTATCATGTAGCAGCTTTCTCCTCTTATTGTAAAGTTTGTTTATGGCTGGGGTCCACCAGACTGGACGTTTGCCCTTGGTGGAAAGAGTCTTGGTTTTATTAGGGATTGCCTGATCCATGCAGTCCTGGAGGTGTTCGTAGAAGGCATTTGTAAGGGCTTCCGCAGTTTGGGTTGTGGTTTCCACTGGCTCGGGAGCCTTGAAGGATACCACACCAGTCTTGAGTAGTGTGAAGTTTGCTTTAGAGAAGTTCTTCACTGTGGTCTTTTTTGTTTGGGGTGGGGGCGGGATGTGGATTTCCAGTGAGATAAGTTTGTGATCTGATCTCACCAACGAGGGATATACTTCCAGTGTGGAGCATTTTGTCCCCATGTTTGTGATGATGAGATCTAGTATATTTTCTCCTCTTATGGGAATGGTGACAAGTTGTTCCATGGCATTTGAATTTATGAACTCCAGGAACCTTTGGGCTAGAAAGTTGGGGCTTGAAAGTTAGTGCAAGCATCATTGTGATGCCCAGAAGTCTATGCGGTTCCAAACTGCATAGAATTGGAAGGGACTCGGACTGCGACATCTGCAGGCATGTACGTGATGTTGGCAGCTGGATGGCTACTGATTGGTTCTCGCTTTCTTTTTGAGAGTGAGAACCAATCAGTACTACTACTATTAGGCAGCACACTGCTTTGGATGGTATTACTTGACTTGCTAATTGCGGAGTACGGATGGTGCTCAGGGGCTTACAACAACTTTTTTTGGATTTATTAAGTTATGGTCGGGACTTGAGAGTTCAAATTTTGTGACTTACTAAGACGGAGATGCAGGACAGGTCACTCGGTTTTTAAATTATTGAGGTAGGGCAAAATTACAAAATACTAGTACAGTGTACAATCAACATTTGATTGCTCTTTCATCACTAAGTAGATAATAATCCTCCTGTGTTGTCTGTTCAGAGATAAATTATTAAAACTGGTGGTATGTTTACTTGCTTGCACTAAACAATACATTTGCTATACTGTTTGTTTTTGAGTGTTTTGTGGTGGCTTGTTTACTTCTTTATAGTTGAGTTGAGTAACTTGAGTTAGAGTTAGTTTTCAAATCCACTAACGAGGTGGGCCTCTTAACAGCCAGATTACATTCAGAGTCTAAAGTTTACTGTTTTTGCCAGGCTTTGGTGCCACTGTCAAAATAGTACAGCACTTTTTCTTTTTATTTCATATGTAGTCAGCATATCATTGCTGAAGCTTTGTTTGTATGTTATTGTTTTTTAAATAAATGTCACTCTGGATAATGCAGAAGCAAAAGGGCTATAATGGTCAGAAAACAAAAAGAGGACGTTTTCTTTTTTTGGTAATTTATACACATGTGGTGTGCTGCTGATGGTAATCGAGAGTTTACTGTTTACAGAATGTGTAGGCCTGGCCAACCTAAACTTTTATTGGAAAGGTTTTCCAAAGTGGTTAAAGTGAGTTAATGCTGTAGCAGGTTCAATGACCTAGGTTTGTTTGTTTGAGGTTAGGCAGTCTTAACTTTTATTTATTTTTTGTTTAATTAATGTGTGTGTAATGCCCCAGTTACTATATACTGGTGGCTAGAGAGAGCAAATGGTAGTGGATAGAGATACTCAGGCTTGAACCCTGTATCTTGGATACAGGTGGTAAGGACATGAATTCCCTCTCCACCACCATTTCTAAACAAATTTGCAGATTTTTGCCTCATATTTGTTCTGTTCCTCATAAAATCTGTGGTTTCTGTATCTACATTTTTTCTTGTAAAGTCTGTAGTGTAGTGGTGCACTGGTAGCATTGCTGCCTAGCAGCTACAGGTTCTCTGGTTTGATTCTTGAGGTGCCGTCTGTGTAAAATTGTTCTAGCAGTTGTCTAAGTTTATAACATGGATATTTGAAATGTGTCCCTATTTTTGGGACTGTATTCCCCCATTATTGGCTTTGTCCAGGTATTTTGTGCTAAGGTTGAGAGTTATCTATGGTAGGAACTGTATTCATTGAATGTTTGGGGGCTGTATCCCCCCCTCCCATTACTGGCTTTGTCCACATGTTTTTTTGCTAAGAGGTTGACAGCTATAGTGAGAACTGAATTCACTGAATATTTTTGGGGGCTGTGTTCCCCCCATTATTGGCTTTGTTCAGGTGTTTTGTGCCAATAGGTTGATCGCTATGCTGAGAACTGAATTCACTAAATGGTAGCCATTTAAGTTTGTCTTCCTCTCTTTTATAAAACAGCTGATTTGGCATAGTGGTATGTTTCTCTGACTATTTTGCACAGGGTCCCCTGGGTTAAAGACGTGGCAGTGAAATGTATGGTGGTAACACAGCATTTTATTCTAGCAACTTTCCAACATTATACAAGCAATATTTAAAATGTGTCCCTGGTTTTTGGGCTTTTGTCCCCCCCCCCCCACAATACATTTCGGCTTTTTCCAGATTTCTTGTGCTGCAAAGTTCAGAGATACAACTGCGTGTCGAGTAGATTTTACAAGGAGCTGAGAGCTGCAGGGGAACAAAACTTTAGTGCTGCTTAATCTAAGTCTGCTTGCATTAATAGCACAACAGGTAGTGTACTTGCTTTTGATGCAGAAGGCTGTGGGTTCTACTCCCACAGTAGATAGATGCAATGCTGATACTGTACTATGTTGTAAAGTGGGTAGATGCTGCAGTCCTTTTTGGCAAAGATACCTAGAGTAGTAACTATGAACCTGATATCAGTTTGCCATGCAGTCCCTATTGCTATATTACTAGCTTATCATTTTTTTAATGCATGTAACATAGGCAATTTATTCCTCAAGGGCAACAGGCACTTTATTTGTAGATGAATAAACAGTGACATATAAAGTTGTTTGCTAGCAGCAACCTCTTCATTGTTACAGATTTCTTTAATGTGGAATTATTTAGATGACTTTTACTACTTTAGAGATTGTGCATATTTACTGATACTGGTGGACTGTAGAAGGTTGAGTAGACTTTTATGATGGAAATGTTCTGAATTGGGTAGTTTTGTCATTGGTGCATGCATTTTGTTTCATTGTTTACTGGAAGAATGTTCAAAACAATACATTTAAAATGCCGTCTAACATCTGTACTGTATTGTACAAGGAATATAATTTAGTAGAATCAGGAAGGTGTATCAAAGAGCACATGTATGTTTCATGTGCAAGGGGCCTATGATTTGAAAACAGCCCAAAGTTAATCTTTATCTGCCACTGGCAAAATGTATTTTCTTTGAATGTGGGTTTCAATGCTGTTTCATTGAATGTGATTTTCAAGGGCAGAGAAGTTTTTAATGTTAAGCCTGTTTTCATTGTGAGACTGCGTTGCTTTGTTTAGCAGATGTCTTAGTGTTTGTGCTGTAAAATGCAAAATAAAACTTTCAAATGAAATCCAAATCATCATAGAAGTAAAGCACTATGCACATTAGTGTTTATGATAAATGGAGTGAAATAGCCAAGTAATGGATCATTGGAATGGCTGCAGTGGGGAGGGCTCCATTCGACCATGATTTTGTGAGGGGGAAGGGCGGCAAACTCAAAGCCAGACCCAGTTGAACTATACCTCCCAACTGTCCAGATTTTCTCAGAATGAATAGATTTTTGCTTCTTATTTTTGGTTTGTTCCTCATAATATTTGTGGTTTTCTCATTTAGGAATTAAGTCACTAAATAATGACACACTGAGTTTCAGACTTCATAACCTTCAGAAAAATGCATGCTAAAGTAAGACCTGTTCTATCAACTGTCTCAGTTTATACAAGAGCAATTTTTAGGACTGTTTGTATGTTCCCCCAATATATCTGACCTTGTCCAGATTTATTGCATTAACAGGTTGAGAGGTACATGCCAAATAAATTGCTTTATAGAATTAGGCTTAGCCAAACCTCTCAACTGTCCCCGAAAATGTTGCTCTTCCCCTAATAATCCCTCCGCAAAATAGCAATTTTGGAAGAAAACATGGAGGGTTTACAACTAAAAAAATAACTGTAATAATCAGAGTTATAGATTACTTTTATTTCAGAAATGCATGTAAATTCTTTTATTTTGTCAGCTGCTCAAGTTAGCAGTACTATTATTAAAAAAGTGTCCCTTCTTTGACAGGTTCCCAGCTGTATTGTGTGGCTATTTTATATTTTTGCATCACATTTTTGTTTTTTTTTTGGCAAATTAGTGGTAAATCATTAAAGACTGAAGTTAGAAAATAATGACAGACATTTGAGTTTCAGATTTCATATCCTTCAGAAAATTCATACCAATGCAAGACCTACTATTCTATTATCTGTCTAAGTTTATAAGAGCAATATTTAAAAACTGTCCTTATTTTTGGGCCTTTGTCCCACTTCTATGCACAGCTTTGCTCTGAGGGTGAGAGGTATGACAAATGTGTCAGGGCCATCACAGTCAGCCAGAGACATTTCAAATTATGACATACTTGTTGAACCCCGCTCCCCCATGTAGTGACACTGGATGTGTCTAAGCAAGGCAAGGAGCAGTTATGCAGTGTAAATGTGCAGGGTATGCCCCCATCCAGGGTAGAGTACTACAGTGGCTTTTCATCTGTTCTTGATTTTGCAGAATGGTCTGGTTTCTGTCATATTTTTGTACTGTTGATTTATCCTTATTGCTCAGAAAGTGCCTGTTGCTCTGTGTTTTAAGTAGCAATGCTTTAATGACCATCAGGTAAGCTTGTTTGAGATCATAACAAGCAAGTAAGCTTTAATAAGCCTGCCAACATTGAAGCCTTTCTGTTGTTGCCATGCAGAGAATATTTAACTAGATAATGTATAAGCGTTGGGTATTGAAATGCATATGACAGTATTTGTAATAAAGGACAGGATTACATTATTTTAAGAAGCTCATTACACTTGTTGGAGACTTCCAGTGATCTCTGAGGGCTTTACCCGTAAACTAAACAGAATGCCATTCATGTGTGGTCCATAACCTGTACAGTAATCCTTTAAGCAATGTATCTTGAGCTTGTTTGCTTTTCATTTTTTACTTTGATCATGTTTTCCCCATGAAACAAGTAGATAGTTGTCAGGCAGCAGGTCTTTTTTGGATAAGAAACATTTTTACAAGTGGTGGCATCACAGAGATTGCTACTTTCAGCATGTTACTTGGTACTTTAATAAAGCTGAATATAAATTATAATTAGAACTGCAGTGCAAGGAGAAGTGGTTTGAGTTGAGTGCTTCTTGTTTTTCTTATACTTGATTTTGACTGGCATTCCAGTAATGTATTTAAGAAGTAATTTATTTTTTCATGCCTCACAACCTTTTGTTTCCATCTAGATATTAAGTAAGCTGTCATGCAGCCAATGCATTGAAATATTTTTATTCTTCTACACTTATTTTTGTCTTGATTGGACTCCCATAACAATGGTTTGGCACCCAGGGCAGCATATTTAATTAAAGTTAGTTTTTGTGGTTTTGAGCATAGCTCCTCCCCTTTCTAGTTGGCCACACCCCTTCCCCTTGACCCCACCCATTCAGCTGTCTCCTGCAGTGCAATCAGAAGCAGTTTGAGTTGAGTGCTGCTTGTTTTTCTTATACTTGATTTTGACTGGCATTCCAGTAATGTATTTAAAAAGTAATTTATTTTTTCATGCCTCTCAACCTTTTTGTTTCTATCTATATTAAGTAAGCTGTCAAGCTGCCAATGCATTGAAATATTTTTATTCTTTTATACTTCATTTGTCTTGATTGGACTCTCATACTGAGGGTTTGGCACCCAGGGCAGCATATTTAATTAAAGTTTAGTTTTTGTAGTTTTGAGCATAGCTCCTCCCCTTTCTACTTGTCCGCACCCCCTTCCCATTGACCTCACCCATTCGGCTATCTCCTGCAGCCCCCCTTTGATTTGAAGTCACCAGCCGCCAATGGCAGGTAGTATCTTCTACCTGTGGTGTGGGGGTTTACTTAGATTTCATTAGAAGGAGAAAGCACCTTACTATCGACATGAGCTTTAGATGTCAACCCAAGGTCAAGTCTTATTGTACCTACAGAGAGGTGGTTTAAGGTGCAGTGTTATCCCTGCAAAACCTACAACCCTACTGGTATGGCAGAAAGTGATCTATGTTCATAAGCCACACCCTTTAAAGAGTTTCATAGGACATGTGATTAGAATGTAAGTCTTGTTAGGTGGAGTTTAGCCTTACAGTCTTATAACCTGACTATCCAGCATATGATTGGTACTGCTAATGTCAATACTGATGGCTTGTCCAGAAATGGAATGGGATAATGCACCAAAAAAGTGCATCTTAATCTCTGTGCTCTGTTTCTTGCTCCAGAATATGTGCTTGAGGTTCTTACAGGGAGGAATTGTGATGCCAGGGTAGAGGAAACTGACACAAATGTAATGTCAGTATTTTTTCTATAATTCAGACCACACATTTTAAGATATATTTAAGCTTTGTGACATAAAACTGACTGTGAAATTGTATTTGTAAGATATCCTAACAGTGTAAGAAGATCTGCATTGAAATTTAGTCTTTTGTATAATTTAATATGTAATATTTGTACTTCTGCGTCATAAATATATAGGTAACATTGCAATCATTTTCTGTGAATGTAAAAGAGGAAATAATGAAAAGAAAATGTGTGGGATTTGTAACTGAAGTCGACTTCCTGTCATCTTAAGTCACAGAGCCAAGAACCATAAAACAATGCAAATAAAACACTCTTCAAAGATATAGCTGATCAGAGCTGGGAAAGCAGTCATGATTACACAATATGTTACTGTTCTAGTACATCTGTGAAGGACCAATCGGTGACATATCTGTTTGGTTGCACATCTAGTTTCTGTTGGGAAAAAAGTATTGAGATAAAATGTATAATTTTGGGCTCAGACAATGAGGAAAGTTAGTCAGTCTTGCTGGAAGACTGTTCTAGCCACATCTATGCATGTATTGTGCATAGCTAGAGATTCAGTAGTCTTTTAGTCAGAGACGGTTAGGAAATCTATCTAGTTTAGCTAGAGATTAAATTTAAGTTTTCTGTCTGAGTAACTGATTATTTATTCATTTATTAAACCAGAATAGTTTAACTGGACATAAATGCTCCCTTTTATTGGAGGGCCAGGAAGAAAAGCTCCACATATACTATTATTGCATCTGAAACATTCAAATTCAAATTCAATAAAAACAGGTAACAAGCACAAATATGCTTATTCAATACAAATTAAGCAGCTGACAAATGAAGAACTAAGATACACATAGTAAACATTTACTATCAAAATGGCAAATTACACAAAATAATCCATTCATATGAGTGACTCACAACACCGATGATGGCAGAGTAAGTAGCACAGTATGTTAAATGTCATGCCGAATATTCAGATTCAGCATTATTTGACATACTGTTTCCCCTGCACCTTTTACAACAGTAACTTAAGTTCTGTTTTTCAGCAGTATGAATTTACTGTACAGCACTGAACTTCATGTTTTTTGCAGGGGGGCAAGCCCTCCTGCACCCCCCCCCATGGGTGGCTGCACTCTTCATACCCCCTACAAATTATATATTCCAACTGCTAGATCACACTACGGTGAGGAAAAGGATAAATTTTCAGTCACAATATACTGCAATGTCTATTTGGAACATCGACCACGTAACAACGAATGCACAGTAGCATTCACTGCATTGGACACTTGCAAACATGAAGGTCGGCAATATGGGATTCAGCCAACTGTCATTGGAAATTCCATGTTTGCCGAACCTTTATTCTGTATTTTGATAGTAAACCCATAGTAACTGGTATATACAGAATATGTAGGCAGGTTTAACATATATGCAATTTCTAAGAAAGAAAACATGAAAAATTACAGAGGTGTGGAAGACAGCGCAAATAATATGAGAGATAATAAGAAAAAGGGAAGACAGAAGAGTCAGGCTATTACCTGACATACTAAAAATGTGCATACGGTGTGCATGTATAGAAGTGAACAGATTGCTTTACAATTGTGAAATAAATTATTTTGTAATGTTAATTTTTGTTATGCAGCTATATTTACTTCAGCATAATTCATTTTTATCATCACTGTCTTGAGTTCTTTACCATCTATGTCGATTTTTTGTGCATTTCCCTTTAATGTTTTGTGGTGCGCATTTATTAATGGGTTGTTTGTTATTTATTCAGCTTTGTAGGTAGACAAGCTGGTGGTACCTGGTTTTGCTTGGGCAGATTACTTAACATGCTAGCAATTTGTGTTTAATTATTATTATTATTATTATTATTATTATTATTATTATTATTTTGTTTGGCTATAGAGGAAGAGTGGCACAATAGCTGTAGGGGCACTAAATCAATAATCTTGGGCAGTGGCAGTCCTACCTTACCAGGAGGAAAGCTTTGAGGACCTTATTAATTTCACCAGCCTTACCTTAGGATTAATGTGTGTGTGTGTGTGTGTGTGTGTGTGTGTGTATGTGTGTGTGTGTGTGTGTGTGTGTGTGTGTGTGTGTGTGTGTGTGTGTGTGTGTATACATATGTGAAAAGGTAATTTGTTTGAAAAGTGGTTCAGATTGGTGAAGGGCAGTGGAAGACACTAGCTCACAGAGATAATCATGAGAAATTGGCCTATCCTGTCTAGCCAAAGACTCACTCATAAGTGTTCAGTGTATAATCTTGGACTAAGTGTAGCTGTTGAAAGCCAATTCCCAGTGCGGCAGAGAATTGAATTGAAGGACTATAGCCCCCATACATTTGGCTGTCAGTGGTGGGATTCAAACTCCACTAGTACCAACTCAGTTGCCAAGTCCTTGTTTGTGTTGCAGTACACACATGCCTGTACCATTGCAAGGTCTTAGTTTGGGTAAAAGAAACAAATGGAAAATGTGACTGGTCTCTTTGTATATTATATATATGCATGTGTATGCATATGTGTGTGTGTGTGTATATATATATATATATATATATATATATATATATATATATATATATGTATATTATCTTTATAAGGTTGAAATCCTGAAATACTGAATTTCAGAATCTCGAGCCTATAAAGTGGAAAGCCGAAAACCTCAAAAGACCATAAGCGCGAAATTCAAAATATTGCATGTGGGAGATGTTGAATTAGCAGTTCTGGTGTTGCACTGTGTGCATGGATTCAGGTACGTGCTTTTGTTTAAGGGTTTTGGGTAGGGCTGTGGTGTGTGTTTTGCTACAGTGATGTGTGTGTGTGTGTGAGGGGAATGTTGCTTGTGTGGTGGTGTTTCGTGTGTGTGTATGTAGTCCAACCTTGGAGTTAGAATATTTAAGTAGGGGGGTGTGGGGGGCTTGCCCCCCTGCATATAATAAGGGTAGGTGTATGTGTTTGTTTAGTTGTGTGCGTGTGTGTTGTGTTACTTTTTTGAAAGTGTCAGGAGGTATGTGTTTGTATGTGTTGTGTACTGTGTGCTGTGTGTTTTCGCGGTTTTTGTGGTTTAGCGGTTTTGGGTGTCGTGGTTGTCTGGTTTCAGTGATATGGAATTTCGACTTCATGGTCTCGAGATACTGAAATTCGATATTTCAGTATTTCGAGATTATGACGTGAATCTATATATATATATATATATATATATATATATATATATATATATATATATATATCTGTATACTCTGATGGACTATAGGTAAAGCTTGACAGCAGTCATTGATAACATTGGTGGGAGCGGTTACACTGTGGGTGCCTACAATTTTTAACATTTTCTCTACTATGTAAGTAATTTCACTGATAATACAAATGCACACAGATCTACGAAACCCCACACTAAGTAGCAGGGCAAGTATTTACTTAGGGATGCTTATTTGTTATCTTACTTGCATAGGCAAATAAAGAGTGGTTGTGTTCTAGTGCTAAATTCTCATTCCTCCGTATTCAACAATGAGACAGCTGCATTCTTGTCTTTAGTTTATTACCCTTCCCAGAAAGCTTTCTGTATCCTGCAGGTGTCCATCCAGAGCAGTTAACAGAGGCCAATAGGTAATCAATAAAACCGTGTTCCTAACTTATACTAATCTTTTTTGTTTTTTTCTTAGCATATAGAAACAGATGTTATTGATGCAGTTTCTGATGATATTAATATTTTATGGCATTATGACATATTCTATTGTGCTGTTGTTTTTTTTTTTTAATTTAATATAAGCATTTACTTGTTATTTCAAAGAACACAGGCAAACACTAGGAGGTTTTATGCTTGGAAGTCCTAATTATGATGAAAAATGTGTTGCTTTCTTTTCTTGTTGCAGCACATTTCATCAGATGTCTACAATGATGAGACTAAAAGGGATTTTGTGACAATCCATTACAGACTCAGGTTTTGGTCAGACATAAGAGTGTGGTCAATGTTTTATGCTGAATTAATGCTACAGACCCATTTCACCTGTTTTTTAGCTCCTTAGTTTAAAGTAATAGTGACCTGCTTGCAGTAAATTAGATATATGTGGTATAATTAAAGTGTATTATATTATTCACATTGCAGAGAATGCTTTCCTAGAGATTAGCACCCTGACTTATTAAGACATTATATTAGATGAA
Organism: Protopterus annectens; assembly: GCF_019279795.1. Lineage (NCBI taxonomy): Eukaryota > Metazoa > Chordata > Ceratodontiformes > Protopteridae > Protopterus > Protopterus annectens. The sequence continues at coordinate 682,709,670 of NC_056732.1, read as the reverse complement.
CCAACAACTTCTTAGTGAGAACTTGCATCATTTAATTTCATAGCTGCAAGGACCAGAACATAATGAGTTCAGAAGAGCTCCTTGATGTCTTATGGTTAGCTAAAGGCTTTTGTTAAATTTCCATTATCCTTAATAATTTAATGCTTTAATCAAGAAACTACTTTTCCTCCCGTATGAACTATTGGACATTAAATATTTATTGATAATTTCAGTAAACATATTGCAACGTAATATAGGAAGAAAGGTTTTCTTCTGAAATTAATAACATGTGCCTGATATCCACTCATGAATTTTCCACTGTATTTAAAGCACCTGAGTATAAATTTAGATAAAATGATTAAATGTATGTTTTTTTCTAGGTTAAGATACAATGACTGGATGTTTTCTGAAATCATTTTTAAAATGCATTAAACCAAGATATAGTATAAAATGGCTGAGCCATCAGAAGCAGAACATTTCTTATGCATTTCTTGTTGGTTGTCCTCCCAAGAAATTTCCCACCCCCATCCCATTCCTCACTGCACATGAAAATATAAGTTTCAGATTTCATTAAGCTTTTCATGCTGTGATATATTAATGGAGTTAAAGTCCTGTTTTCCCTATAATACTCCTACACAGTTGCGCATTACGCTGCTTCGCAATGAATGTTATTGCCTTAGGCTAACTTCTGCTTCTCTACTGATTATTTTTCAGCATAAGTGAAAAAGAAATGACACAGATATTTATAAGATTCACAAAACACATTGGAAAGCACTGACTGCCTGAGCCATCAAAAACTGTGGAGAATCATTAAGAAGGTGCCCATTTTTATAGAAGAGTGAGCACTGCTTCCTCCAGATAAGGGTCACTCCCAGTCACCCATTGATATTGAACATATTAAAGAAGGCAATCCTTGCAAAGAAGATGGCCTGTTAACCCTTTTTTCTTTTTCTTTTTCCCATGTTTTCTTGTACTCCAGTTAATAGCTGTAGTCATATTTATAACTTCAGGAATCCATGTGTTTAACATGGATGTTTCTACTCCTTCCATAACATCTGGTGTACCATATATACATAGATGTATATCCTGGGTTCTATTTTTCCATTGCCTTTATTTCTTTAAGAGCTTTACTGTATCTGATAAAAATATATATCTGTATTTATTAGATCAAGGACTGGAAGGAAGTTTTCTCTTGATGCCAGATTACTAGATTAAGCAAAACATTCATGCTGTGGGCTTAATTTGACTTGCAGAGTTTTAACATTTTTATTAATTCTCAAAGAGGTGCATACATTTGCTAGAAAGGCCATTCCTAACAGAGAAAACAGAGCCATTCATTTATTTTGCTTGTTTATTTTTATTATTTTTATTTTTATTGTTTCTTTATTTATGTCGTGGTGGTATCCCTCATAAATATGAAGTTTAGGTATTTAAACCATGTGTGCTGATCCAGTATACAGTGATTTTTTCCTCAGAAATTCTCTCTTTGATGAAGAGCCATTTTCAGGTTACTGATTAGGCAGGTAGCTCAAATGGAATCTTCAAATGTTTGCATTCTCACATATATAACTATAACACACACTGGAAAGAAAATGTACATTGTACCGTCTTCTTAAATCAATTAACAAGGAAATTTAAAACTAAATTACTCTAGTTCATCTTGGTCTAAAAAATGCTGTAGTCATCACTGACTTACGTGACTAAGTGGTATATAGCCTATGGACCATTATGATCTTCAACCACCTATTGCAACACAGAAAGCCTAAAAACAACAACCAAAAATACATATTAAAGGAGTAACCCCTCTGCATAAGTAAGAAAGACCTAGAAGTATCTTTCTCTGTGCACTGTTTGGACAGGACTGTCACTCTGACATTCACTCTGTTTACAGATGAGCTCAGAAATGGTGCAATAACAGCAAGCATTGCAATATATGGCTATTAATCATTGACAGTAATATTGTGACATAATATTGCCATCTGAAATACAACATTAAAAAACACCTATTTAAACAGATACAAACTGAGCAGCAGAGTATCTTACTTGCAGGAATTCTGCCTCTTAATTTGTGGGTTCAGTTTTAACCATCGGCCTCAGTGTTTATGAAGCGTTTTACATGTTCTCCCTTGATCTGCATGGGTTCATTTTTTCTATTTGTGCATTGATCTATATTAGGTCATTTACCTGGTTAGAAAGCTAATAAAGTAGTATTTGCTACAGCACCATTGTTTTACCATATTATGTAGTTTCATTACAGTATAATATATTATGGAGCTTTTCTCCCTGGTCCTCAGTAGTAAGTAGGTAGTAATCATGGTGGCTTCCTGGATAGCAAACAGTATATAAATGCATACATGCATGCATTCATATATCACATAGACTAGCATAACCATGTTATTTTTTTACTTTCAGTGGTTCTATTTCATTTTTAGAAGCCTGCATTGTAGTGAACAACAGTCTTATGGCATAGCTGGTTAATGTTCACCACCTTACTCACGTCTAATCCTGAACCTAACCCTAGTCCTAAGACTAACCATAACTCCAGCTTAACTCAGACTCAAACCTCAACTCTAATTCTAACCATAACCTTAACCCTATCTTTGGTAATATCACACATTTTACACACACACACACACACACACACACACACACACACACACACACACACACACACACACACACACACACACCACACTGCCTCTTGAAATACTGAAACATTTAGTATTTCTGAGGTATTTTGGCAATCACAATTTGACTTGTGAGATTTAATGATCAGCATTTTAACTTACTTTTGTCTGAATGTATTCAGACTAGTGGCAGGACCCTACATATAGATATATGTAGTTTAATGGAAGCTGTCAACTTTAAATATGCTAGTCTGGAAGGGTCAGATAACATAAGTAACAGATCATTGCTTTAAGCAGATTAAACCAGTAACAAGCTATGATGTCTGTGGTAATGAGGGGCAGCTGTACAGGGTTCCTATTATGTTATCGAAAGATAACATAATCGAATAACCAAAACATCGAAACAGCCGCATTTTTCAGTTCGCATTGTGGGATCACAGTACAGTGAAGATTGGGATATTTGCCCTTTCCTCACTGTAGTGCGATCTCGTAGTTGGAATATATATTTAGCAGGGAGTGTGGGTAGCGCAGCCCCCACAATAAAAAATTCAAAATGCGGCCATTTCGATGTTTCGGCCGTTCGATTATGTTATCTTTCGATAACGTAATATGAACCCGCTGTACATAGGATCATAGGATCATAGGAGTTTACTAGGCTATTGGCCCTGAGGCCCTTATAAGCCTAGCCAAGAGTTTAGCACATGTTTAGACAAATCTCCACCCAATGGCCCTATCCAGCAGGGACATGGATGAAATCCTAGGGGTATATTTTCTGTTTCCCATCCAGTTATCCAGGTTGCACTTAAAAAGGGTTAAAGAGGTACTCTACTTGATGCGGAGAGGGAATCTATTCCATAGATGAGGGAGTCTCTGGGACACAAATCTGTCCCACCAACAAGTCTTGTTGATGTCAAAGACCAGGTTGAGGCCGCACATGTGGGTTTTTCAAGTGGAGCTTGACTTGCGGATATGCGGCAGTGCCATCAAGGTGGGGTCCATGATCACCTTGTATGCCAGACAGAGGTCACTTCTGAGGAGTCTGTATGAAACTAAGTAGAGGGACAGGGCTTTTAGCCTATCTGTGTATGGTAGATGTTTGAGGCCCTGGATTCCCCTGGTGAGGAACCACTGTGGTCTTTCCAGCTTCTGCATGTGCTTTGCAAGGTACATGCTGAAAGGTGCATTGTATTCAATAATGGGCCTTATAAGGGAAGAATATAGGGATAGTATGACCTCCTTGTCCCTGGATGAGATACCCTTACTTAAGAGGTGGGACACGTAGAAGGCTTTCTGTACCATGGAAGCAACATTGTGGTCAAAAGTCAGGCTGCTATCAACCTGGATGCCCAAATCCCTCATGACAAATTGAGTGCTTAGGACATTTTTATTAATGTGATAATTTGTGGGGACCTCACTCACCCCAAAGGGGATGAAGATGAATTTTTTTGGTATTCAGTTTGAGGCCATGTATTTGGCACCAGTCATTTGTCTGAGTGAGACCCTCTTGGAGGATGTCCACATCACTAGGGGAATTGATGACAGCACCCAGCTTGCAGTCATCTGCAAACTTGGTCAACCATAGCTCATTGGTTTTGGCCTGCACATCAGAAAAATATATCCCAAATAACAGAGGCCCCAGGACCAAACCCTGGGGCACACTGCTTGTTACGGGTCTACTGCTTGAGGTGGCTTCCCCTATCTTGACTACATGGGTTCTATCCATGAGACAGTTTGTTACCCATCTGGTAATATATGGATTGTTGCTTAGTTGAGAGATTTTATCTATTATGCCCGAGTTGGGAACAGTGTCAAAGCCTTTGGCCAGGTCAAGGTAGGTGGTGTGCACTGTCTTCCCCTAATCCATGGCTTTGGTGACTGTCTCAAAGAAGTCGACCAAATTTAGCAAACATGACCTCCCCTTGACAAAGCCAAACTGTGTGGGATCAACTGTTTGGAGGTTGCCAATGTCCTTGTTAATGAGGTCCATGATAATCCATTCCATGGCCTTGTAGATCAGACTAGTTAGGCTGATGGGGCTACAATTTCCTGGATCGGTGGACACTCCATCTTTGTGTAAAGGGATGACAGTGACTGTCCTTCACTCAGCTGGGATGAAGCCAATACTCAGGTGTTGGTTGAATAGGGTGCCTAATGATGCTGCAAGTTCCTGCCTGAGTTCATGTAGGATGCAGCTTGATTTGTTATCGGGTCCCATGGGGGTGTATTTTTTGCCTTTGAGAGAGCAGTGATGACCTGTTACCTAGATATAAGGGGAAGCGTCCAGGTACATAGGGATATTTGTAATACAGTTCTCTTATGCACTGGAGATTCATCATCCACAGGTCTGAGGTGGGTTTAGAGAGGAATCAATTTGCATTAATCAAGAAAAAAAGGAAAAAGGAATGCATTCCAGGAGGTATTCATTTTGTGGAGGGAACCTTACCCTTGACAGCAGAAGCCAGCTGGCCTTATTGTCTAGGTAGAAGGTAAAACTATTTTTTTGTTACCTAGTGCTTCACATAGGACTTGAACCTAGTTTTGTACTGTTGGACAAGGGACTTTGAGTTAAAACCTTGTAATTCATGCAACTGCTCATTTCAACTCTGACTGAAAAGGTGTAGATGGTTGCACTCTGTTCTCAGTTCTCTTTGACTTGTTACTTAATAGGCTCATAGGTTCATAGGTTTGTACTAGGCTATCAGCCCTAGGGCCTATACAAGCCTAGCCATAACAATTCCCTGGCTATTTCTTCCCACACTATTTACTTCCCTGGACCCCTGTCTAGCAGAGCGACTGACATGATCCCCAGAGTGAATTTCCTTTCCCCCATCCAGTCATCAAGGTTCCTTTTGAAGAGGTCCAAAGAGGCAGTCTGCTTGACATGTATGGGCAGTCTATTCCAGAGTCTGGGGAGTCTCTGGGTCAGGAACCTATCCTTCCAGCATGTTTTGTTTATTGTGATGACACGGTTTAGATCCCCGAAGTGTGTGACTCTGAGGGATTGGGATTTCTTTAAGTGTAGCATGTCCAGCAGCTCTGGGTGTTGACATGGCCTTGTATGTTAAGCAGAGATCGCCTCGGAGTAGATGATATGTGACAGAGTATAGCTGGAGTTTTTTAAGGCGGTCAGCATAGGGCATCTGCTTTAGGCCTGTGATTCTTTTAGTGAGGTATTTCTGTGGCCCTTCCAGTTGTTGCAGATGTCTTGAGAGGTACATACCAAATGGGGCATTGTATTTTATAATGGGTCTAATGAGGGATGAGTACAGTGGGACAATGACCTCCTTTTTTCTGGATGAAAAGCCCTTAGTGATGATGTGTGCCACATAGAAGGATTTCCTAACCATTGTGGTGATGTGGTTATTGAAGGTGAGACCACTGTCCACCTGTGTCCCTAAGTCTCTTATCACACTTTCAGTGTTTAGTGTACTGCCACCTATTTGGTAATTCACAGGCACATGTTTTTTACCCAAAGAGGATAACTATACATTTCTTGGCATTGAGATTGAGCCCATGGCTCTGGCACCAATCATCTGTTTCTGTAAGGCCCTTTTGTAGAGTATCCACATCATTTGGGAATTCAATAATGGCTCCCGGTTTGCAGTCATCTGCGAACTTTGTTAGCCAGAGTCCCTTAGTGTTGGACTGTACTTCAGAGAAGTAGATGCCAAACAAAAGAGGTCCCAGGACTGAACCCTAAGGTACGCCACTTGTCACTTGTCTGGAGCTAGATTTGGAGTCAGCTACTTTTACAGTATGTGTTCTGTCAGTAAGCCAGTTGGCAACCCATCGAGTGATGTAGGGATTAATGCCCGGCTTAGTAAGTTTATCTATGATTCCAGAGTGGGGCATGATGTTAAAGGCCTTGGCGAGGTCCAGATAGGCTGTGTGGACTGCCTTACCCTCGTCCACAGCTCTGGAAACTTATTCAAAGAAGTCAAGCAAGTTCAGGAGACAAGATTGGACCTTCACAAACCCAAACTGGGTGGGGTCCAGTGTTTTAAGGTTGCCAATGTCTTTGTTTATAAGTTCCATGATAATACGTTCCATAGCCTTGCAGATCAGGCTCGTCAGACTGATGGGGTGGTAGTTCCCGGGATCCAAGGTGGATCCTCCCTTGTGGAGTGGGATGACTGTAGCCACTCAGTGGGCATGAAGCTTGAGGTGAGGGTATGATTAAACATAACACTTAGGTGAGGTGCCAGTTCATTTTGTAGTTCATGTAGTACACAGCCCAGGATGTCATCTGGTCCCATGGATGCTGTATTCTTAGCTTTGGAGAGTGTGTTTTTTAGCTGTGTGGCAGTTATTACCAGAATTTGGCAATCTTCCGGTATTGAGATGGACCATTTAGGGAGTGAGAGGGGGGTGAAGCTGGCACTGAATAGATCTGCCAGGATATTGGCAATATCTTTGGGATCAGTATATTTAATGCCATTCTGTTATAGCTTAGAGCAGATCTGAGCATTGCCATTTAGATTGTTGACATAGTTATAGAATGCCTTGTGGTTGTCTTTGGAATCTTTGGCAATTCTATTTTTGTAACTAGCTTTGCAGGATTTTATAAGGGATCTTAGCTTCTTACTGAGGCTGGTAAGGGAGATTTTTGCATCCTGGGATTTTCCTCTTTTCTGAAACAGTTTCTTCCTTTTGTTGTAAAGTTTGTTTATGGCAGGGGACCACCATATTGGCTTCCTTTTTTTGGAGGAAGGCATCTTGGTTCTATTTAGGATAGCACGATTCATGTATGAGTGGATGTGCTCGTACAGTGCCTTAGTGTAGGACTCAGCAGTCAAACTTTCAGTTCCCGTCTGCATGGGTGTCATGAAGTTTGTAACTTCTGACTTGAGTAGCATGAAGTTGGCTTTGGAGAAGTTTTTTATGGAGGTTTTCTTACTGAGCGTGGGGGTGGGATGTGGATGTTAAGAGTGATTAGCTTATGGTCTGACCTGACCAACGAGGGGGTGACCATAGGTGTGGAGCATCAATTTCCCATGTTGGTAATGACCAGGTCTAGGATATTGGAGCCCCTGGTGGGACTATGGATTAGTTGATCCAGGGCACTGGAATTTATGAATTCCAAGAACTGTTGGGCAAAGGTGTTGGTACACAAGTAGTTTAACCAGTTCATGGCAGGGTAGTTGAAATCACCCAGTATTAGGGTGTTTGGTTGTATATTAATATTTTCCAGTATGTTTAGAAAGGTGTAGTGAGAATCTTGGGGCATGGTGGGGGATCTGTAGCAAGCTACAATTTGGATTGCAGTCTTACCTAGTGTTAGTTGCACCTGGAGAATTTCAGATGCATTATGTTGGGCAACTAACCTGGTGGTGTGAATATCCTTGGTGAATATGGACACTCCTTCACCTTTAGTGTTTCAATCCTGGTTTGGTGGCCAGAAAGTGTGGTAAGAGTTGTAGCCTAGTATTGCAGGGGTGATCTCTGGAGCCTCGAATCAGGTGTCAGTTACTGCACAGATATCAATGTTATCCATTTTTAGGAGTGCCTCAAGAGAGTGCATTTTGAGGTTTAGACTTCTAGCATTGAGTAGCATTACCTTCAAATTCTGCATGCTTGTACCTCTTACAGTGGTGATTTTGTCCTTTGAACTTTGCCTAAAAAAGGCACTATAGGGGTGGCAAGAGCCTTAGCCAGTAACCTGAATCCCAGGGGCGACAGGTGCAGACCATCTCTGGCAAAGCATTGTGGTCTGTCCATCATGTTGTTCCAGGCAGACAGATACTGGATCCCCTTTGAAAGACACCAGAAGCATAGCCAATTGTTGAAGTCAATCATTTTGTTCTTATATTGTGGTATCATTCTGGGCAAAGGCAGGATGCTACTCAGGGCTAGGGTCATACCTGCCTAGGCCACATGATCTGAGAGCTTTTCCATGTCTCTTTTCATGTAGTCCAGGGAAGTACGTCTCAAGTCATTCATTCCAACATAGAAAATGACAGAGTCATATTTGTACTTGCTGTGGAGTGACATGAGTGCATGAGTTATGTGGTGGATTCTGGCACCCGACAGGCAGCTCACTGTAATTTTATCCTTTTCAGCCTGGTGAGTGGGACATCAGTGTGCCTGACTACAGAGTCACCTATGACTAAAGTGTTAGGTACATTGTCTTGCCTTAGGGCCTGTTGCTAGGTGGCAAATTGGTGTTGTGAGCTATGTGACACTTTGGTTGTCATTGGTGTTTGTTTGCGTTTCAGCTTCAGAGGTCCTTGTTGCTTGGGCAGGTTACTGTTAAAGGCCTCCGCATATGTGGATTTAGTGTTGCTATGTGTGGGTGTTGTTGGTGTGAGTTTAGAAGGGATATGTATTGCTTGAGGTGTAGTGCAGATGTTAACCTTCTCCTCTTGACTGTCTAGCACCATCTTGGGTGGGGAGAGCTTTGCTTCCAGTTTGGCTATGTAAGTGCATCTCTCACAGGTTGTAGTGCTGGGTGGTAGGAGGAGAGGGTTGTCTGTGTACATGAGGCAATTGCTGCATTGCCCCAGTATGACCAGATTCACCAGGTGGACAGGAGAAATCAACGAAAGCTGACCCTTGGACATGCCTGGTTTGGTGAATTTTTTGAAAAGTACAGGAGCTGTTTTCCCTTACCTTAGCAAGGTAGTTTGCAATTATAGGCTGTTTAGTGCCTATGATTAATTTCTCCTTATTAATAAGGAGAGTTGGGTGCTTGTATCAGTTTAAGGCTTCCTAGTGCTTTCCAGCAGGTATTAGAGCAAGTGCTAGTCACAGGAATGCTTAAAGGTAATATAAAAAAAATGGTTTATCCTAAACACTGCAGTGTGCAGTAGAGAAGTTAGATGTGAAAGTAGGTAACTTATGTTTTACCTGTCTAAAAAGTTAAGTTTTAGTGTAAAGTCACTATTTTTAAAACAGCAAGATAGATTGAAAGTGGGTGATCACTTTTGTATTCCGGTACTATGGAATACAGTACAATGGCCAATAAAATTAAATAGTTGAAGGGGAGTGATTTCACAAAATGATAATTTTGTGCTTACTCACACAAGCCAGTGAAAGCAGAGAGGAAATTAGATATATGGTCAAATTAACAAAAAAGGCAGGCAACTAGAAAGGCAGTGGTATTTAAGAACACAACTGTGATGGGGGGGGGGGGTTCTGTCTGACTCACAAGACACAGAGCTGTGGTGTCTTTTGAAGTTTTAATATGCAGTTAAAAGCAGAACACAAGCAAAACACAAGGTAAAGAAAACAAATCACATCACTCAAAATATAAAAAGGAAATAAACTAATACAAAATACAACAAATAAAAAGCAAACCAACCTTTCCCTTACAGCAAAGTGTAGCAGAGTCTGGGTGAGCCTTTCCAATAAAGCTGTATTGTATTAGGGGGAGGAATGTGTTCCTGCATCCTGCACCTGGTTTGAAGTGCTGTAGTTGTGTAGAGTCTATATCATATGAGTGAATGTTAAGAATGTCGAACACTCTAAAGAGTGAAAATGCCAGACCTCAAAGTGCTTTTTGTGGGATCGCAGTACAGTGAAGGTCAGAATATTTGCCGTTTCCTTACTGTGGTGTGATCTTGGAGTACGAATATATAATTAGCGAGGGGTGCGGGGGTCACAGCCCCCCAATAAGTTTGAAGTCCAGCATTTTTGCTCTTTAGAGCTCTCAGTATTCTTAACATTCGCTCATATGATATAAACCCTTTATGTGTACATGCATTTTATGAAGGTAAGTATGGAACATATCTATAGCTATGTGTGTGTATGTTCATTTGGATCTAGTTTAAAAGATTATCTTTTCAAAATGTTGAACTTCTTTGCCTCTGCACATCCTATTACTTATATATTTGACATCCTCACATTGGGCCAATAATCAAGGAGCCTGAATTCTCACCACTGACACTGGAGTGGGAAGTGCACTTGGAAGACAAATGGATACACTCAGTATTTTCAGATGCAGACCTCTCTGTATCAAGCACAATTTCCGTTACGAGCACACAGGCACATACTCAGCCTGGGGTCTGGATTTCTCTATATCTGTGTCCCTCCAGGTCCTCAGTAAGGCTCCCCACTGGCACTGTGAAACCAGTGCTTCGTGTCCCTGTCCCAAGTAGCTGACACACACACACTCTTTGAGATTTAATTTTCACATACACACACCTGGGAAAGACTGGCACAGATTACCCACTCTAGCAAGTTTGCCCAGACTATAAGGTAGATTCACTACCATCAGTCAGTTACTATAAAGTTATTAAAAGGGTACCCATTTATGATGAGTGAAGTTAATATTAATACAAATGGCAATGTTGACCAAACAGCATTTCAGGAGTGGCCAGAGTTATCACCAAATAAATATGTGCAATTACTCTCAAAGCTTAAATATTTTCTAAAACGGACCAGCTAAGATGAAAAGTTTAAATATATTTAATAATAAATAATAAAAGAACAAGAAAATACTAAATATATATTTACAATAAACCACAGAGATCAAGAAGAAAAAACAGCCCACGAAGCACAGGACCCGAATTCCAACAATAAAAGTACTGGTAACCAATAATTGGTTAAAACAACTTTATTACATCAAACAAATAAAATCCTATAAGTTGAGTGCTTTCACTCGGTCAATACCGAACTTCTTCAGAACAAATGGTACATAGCAGTCATGACAATCCTTAAATAATGATTCATAGTCACATGGCTGTTCTTCTCAAATCAACAATTAAAGTGCTAAAAGTACTAATAACGAGATGTATGGTCTTGTAAACCAGTGTCATGAATAAGGCAACCTAATAAAACAGTACTTTTGTTCAATCAATCAATCACAAAAAACGATCACAAAAAAGTCCCCCTTCCTGCCTTAAAAGTAAAAATTGTTTCTCTAGCTAAGTAATATAATATAAAAATGAATCCTATAAATATCAAGCCACTCCTTACCAAATGGTGTCCTTAATTAATAATAACCAATAACTGTATCATATTTGGTTGTGAATAATAAATATGGTATTAATAAATAAAATATTGTAAATTCATAAATGGGCCGCTCTTAGTTTCAATTCACTACTGATGCTAATATTGTCATTTAAACCAGGAGCCCTCCCTGCATTAAGCTTCAATTGCCACAGCAGCTCTCGATACTCCAACCTAGCTTCCCAAATACCCCCTCTGAGGTCTGGGATCACTTGTTCCAACACCATAAATTTTAATTCCATTTTGTTGCAAACCTGAGAGTGTTTAAAAAAAAGCATTGTTATCCTTACCCTTGGAAACATCATATATGTGCTCATAAACTCTTTTTCTGAGTTGTCTCTCCATTTTGCCAACATAAAAACTGTTACATGTTACACATATTCCTAAATAAATCACCCCTTTGGTCCCACAGTTGAAATAGTTAGTAGATCTAAACTTAAATTTCCTTGAAGAGATGTAAACCATACCTTGAATCATAAAACTGCATTGCTGGCATGCTCCACACTTATATGTACCAACTTTTAATCTACCTGTGCCCAGTTTTATTGAAGAACTCTTTTCCAGGAGCTCCTTCAAATTAACATATCTTTTCCTCACAAACTGTGGAAGGTTGGGGTGTACCTTCTAATTTCATTGTGTAAAGTTAAAATTGGCCAGTGTTTTAAAATAATATGTTACACTTTGTACAAAGTGGAAGAAAATGTGTGTACAAAATTGTTTTTAAATTTGGCTGTTTCCAGCACTAGGTTATTATTAGTTGTTTGACCAGTCCCTAACAGGGGAAAGTATTTCAAATCTCTGTTTTCTGTAACTTCCACAATCATGTTGTTAATAAGTTTCCTAGGGTATCCCTTCTCTTCAAATAATGCCCCAATAATCTTAGCCTCCTCTAAAAATCCATCATAAGTACTAGTCATCCTTGAGGCCCTAATAATTTGTCCCTTTACAATACCCTTCTTCTGGTAAAAAGGGTGTCCACTTTCAAAATGTATATAGGAATTCGAAAACGTACTTTTTCTAAAACGTTTGGATTGAAAACAATGTTTTTTATAGTCTTTATATAATGTAACATCCAAATAATTAAGCTGATGCTGATCAATGTTATGTGTAAAACCCAAAAATTCAGTACTGTTGTTGATGTACACTAAGAATTCTTCTAACTTCTCCCTTGTACCTCTCCATAAAAGACAGATGTCATCAAGGTATCTCGTGTAATACACTATAAATTCGGACCATTGGGTCTGTAACACATATTTCTGCCCCCAATAGAATAAAACACAATTAGCATAAAGTGGGGCACAGGGAGCCCCATTGCTACTCCCTTCTTTTGTTTGTAAAATTCACCATTGAAATAAATAAAATTATTATCCAAAATTGCTTCCATGAATTCCAAAATTAAATTAGTAGTGTTACTGTCAATACCGGATTTGGTCGTCAAAACCTCACCAAACCAATCAAGTCCGGTCGAATGCGGAATACTAGGAAAAAGTTCTATAATGTCAATAGGGACCATTAACGTGTCAGTGTTAAATTTTCCTTGGTCAATACCCTTCAGAAAATCCCAAGAATCCTTATTAATATGTGGAATGGAGGCTACAAAGTTTTTAACAGTAAAATCCACGTACTTAGCTAAGGTTCAGTGACACTGCCTGCCCCTGATACTATAGGTCTGAATTTAATTGGATCAATTCCTTTATGAGTCTTTGGAATTCCAAAAATTATAGGAATTTTGGGTTTTTCCATGTGTAAATAATTGTACAAACTTTCATCAATGGTACCTTGCAACAGATGGTCATACAAATAATAACCTATCTTGGCGTATGCAATATTAATCTCATTATGAGATACCACTCCATATTGGTCTGAGTCTTGTAACACATTGTATAAATGGGTATCATAATCCACTGTGTACATTAACACAACCCCACCCCCCCCCATCTGGTTTTATAACTCTTCATTTCTCTTGATGTAAAAGTTCTATCAATTCCATTTCCTTTTCACTTATGTTTTCAGAGTAAACATTGTTATTACTCCTTTCAAATGCCCGTATATCTCTTTCAGCTAACTCTTCAAAAACTTTAAGAGATGGGTGGGTGGGGGGTTTAAATGTACTCTTCCTGGTCAGTCCAGAACCAGCGTGTGTCTGTCCTTTAAAGAATATATTTAAATTGAGCTGTCTAATAAATAATTTTAAATCTATTAAAGTGTTGGCAATTGTCCCAGGCCGAGAGGGGACATATTGAAACCCTCTTGTAAAAAGATCAAAATATTCATCTGTAAGTGTCGAAAATACTAAATATATATTTACAGTAAACCACAGAGTTCAAACCACAGGAAATATTGAAAATAACTTTGATGGGCAGACTCCTACAATTAAAGAAAAACAATCTCTAAACTAAGTTTCACTATATTCCTGACTGAATCTAGGAGAATTACTATTCTTGAATAACTTACTTGATAGAGAAAAGCACAATGAAATACATGAGTAATCTTTCTAGTAAAGTTCCCCCAAACAGAATACTCAATACTCCAAGATTACTTCTTGTAAAATATAATATCTAAGATGGCTTGCAGAGTGACCACATCTGGTCACTTGACTCAAAGTTCTCACAGTATCCCCCTTTAAAGCTGAAACAGGAATTTAGCATAGACAGCTACAATACATATCTAAATGTTTATGGCAGTGTCTGGACCTTCCTCTTTTTACTGAGCTAATGAACAAATACTTCTTTCAGACCCACCATCTAATGAATAAATACTTCTTTCAGACCCACCATCTCTGGTCCTATTTAGCACTGTGGGGGTGCTGTTTTAATGGTTTAACAACTTATTTACATTTTTATATTTTCTTAAAGTAAGCTAGCTGATTAACCTCTGCTGTCCCAGTATCCTCTATTAAAACATAATTTTAATTCAGTTACAATAATACATGAACATTTCTTTTCATTCCAACAGGGTGCACTGTTGATACATTTTAACACAAGCAAATCTCACAAATACATTTTCAGCATAAGCATATGTACAAATTAGTTTGATATACAAGTGACACATATTTACAAAATTCCATCTAGATAGGCTGGCACAAGTCATACATTCACTCCCTACTTTTCCTGGCATGGCTAGCAGTACCTCCTATCATCACAATATATTCTAACTCTTATATTTCACTACAGTGCAGAAAAGGGCAAACTCCCTGATCGTCATTGTACTGCAATCTCACTACAAACAGTTTGACTTTTCAAAACATTGATCATATGGTCGGTCTTCAAAAGTAGATCCAATGGTAGATCCAAAGTTATGCTCCTGGGACTTCTTGAATACATCCACAGGACTTCTTTTGATTTTCTTGAAAAATTTCACAGCTTTTTCTAGTTAAGATCTGCGATGCCGGTGCACTGGCCCAGCAATCAAGGAGCCTCAATCCTCACCACTAACACCAGTGAGGGTTGCCCATATAGGGAAAGGATAATAAATACACACATAGTAAAGTACAATTTCCCTTAAGAGCTCACAGAGATCACAGTCAGTCTGGGGATGTTTCTCCCTTTCTCTCCAGGTCCCCAATAAGACTCTCCACTAGCACAGCTATAGGGTCCAGATCTCAGCCTAGTGGGCAAGCTAAAATCTCCAGCACCCTCTCTGTCCAACCAGTGCTTTGTGTCCCTGCCCAAGTAGCTGACACACACACACACTTTGAGATAACAGTTTATACAACCACACAGACACTTCTGAGGAAGGCTGACACAGGTTCTCCACATGTGCCCCTTTTCTGCTCAGTCTAAAAGGTAGTACCAGCTGCCACCACCCATTAATATCAGCTACTCAAAGGCCCTTATAAAAGGGTGTCCAATTATTACTGAGCAATATTATTATCCAAATGGTAAGTGTGACTGAACAGTCAAGGCTTATTAGAGTGACTTGGTACAGCATCACTATATACATGCAATGTACTCTACAGCTTAAATTAACTAGACATAAAACAGTCACAGTTGAAAGGTTTAAACATATTTAATAATAAATATTAAAAACACAAGACAATACTTCTTACTACACAGTGCTAGTCAAGAGTTCAGAGATCACAGAGAAATACTTAAAATAATATAGAAGCAAAAGTTCTAACATCACAGAAAACAAACTAGTCTAATCTTCCTATTACCTAGCTATTTCTAAGAGAAAACACAGTTCTAAATAACGTACATACAGAGCAAAGCAGTGCTGGTGATGGGTGTCCTCAAGAAAAAATGCTCAGAGCTCTCTGATTCTCTCTGTTTATTTATTTATTTTATTTTATTTCACATTTGTTGACCGGGCTAGTCTAACTGGATATATGTCCATTTTCAGTAGAGGCCCAGGGAGATAAGCTCCAAGAGAATTTAGTAACAAAAAAAATGCTAGTACAATACATTAACAAAGGGAGGAAGCTCAATTACCTAACTTTCTAACAAACTTATCACATATACAAAGACAATCTCAACAAGACAAGGTCAGGTAAATAAAGAAACTCAATAAACATCTAAAATTAAGAAAATATCAACAGGATAGGTCAGTTAAACATAGCAAGTCTAAAGTTGTATATATTATAAAGGAGGATTGGAGTTAGTACTGAGAGATTAGCAGGTAAACAGAGCCCAGTAAATAAGGGAATGTTAATCAAGTTTAGAACAGGGGCATAACCAGTGTGTTCTAAGGTAAGATTTCAGTTTATTTTTGAAAAGTGATAAAGAGGACAGTGATGATAGTTCACTGGGAAGTAGGTTCCAGGATTTTCCAGCAGTATTAGAGAATAGAGAGTCACCGGCAATGTTGTTGGATTTACATATACTGACAAGTAGTTTATTTGATGAACGTAAGGTATTAAGATTGTTATGGGGGTAATGAGGGTAGAAAGTATTGGAGTATTGGTTGGTAGGTAAAGGATCTTGTGGGCAATGGTAAGTTGGTGAAATTTAAGCTGATTTTGTAGCTCAAGCCATCCTAGCTGTTTTAGATTAGTGCAGTGGTGAGTTCTAAAAGGATTTCCAGTAGCAAATTTGGCAATGTTGTTGTAGGAGGTTACAATTTTGTGGAGGTTATTTTTTGATAGATTAGTATATATAGGTGAGGAATAGAGGAATGTAGACATTAGATGAGTGTGGGCGACAGTTATTCTAGCAGCTGGAGTAAGGAAAGGTCTGATCCTATAGAGAGAGCCAAGTTTTCTATTTACAGTTTTAATTGTATTGTTGATATGGGTATCAAAGTTGAGGTTGTTGTCAATTGTTACTCCAAGAAGTTTGGTAGTAGTGTCAGAAGATATTAGAGTGCCATTATTAGATATGACTATGAATTCTATTGGGGAGGACTTACGCGTGGGAGTAAAGAGCAAGAGTTTAGTTTTTTTGGGGTTCAGAAGGAGGCAACATTGTGTAAACCATTGTTCTACTGTATTGAACACATTTTGGATTAGGGACTGCAGTTCGGATGAAGATGTGGCTGAGCATATTAGTGTGGAATTGTCTGCATATTGTATACAAGTAGCCTGAGGAATTACTAAGTGAAGGTCATTAATGAAAAGTGAAAATAGGAGAGGTCCCAGTATGGAGCCTTGAGGGACACCAAGGGTAATGGGGAGGTGGGTGGATAGATTATTATCCCATAGCACTGCCTGTTGTCTATTTTCTAAGTAGGATTGGAACCATTTTATGGCCAGTGCATCTAGTGAAAGGGATTTGAGGATATTTATAAGTATCTGGTGGTAAACCATATCAAATGCTTTTGAAAGATCAGTAAATAGGGCAGAGGAAAGCCTGTTGTTATTGCGGTTTTTGTTAATGGAGTCAGTAAAGGATAAGAGGGCAGGGGTAGTACTGTGGAATGGTCTAAAGCCATGTTGACACTTGGAAAGTAGGTTATTTTGGATTATGTGGTCAAGTAGTTGACTATGGATGCATCTTTCCATAATTTTTGCCAAAGGTGAGAGTAAGGCTATTGGTCGGTAGCTAGAAAATTCGTAAGAGTTCCCACCTTTATGTAGGGGGATAATGTTGGAGATTTTCCAGATAGTTGGGATTTGTCCTTCGCTTATGGTTCTGTTAATCAGGATGGAGATGGGATAGGCTATGGCTTTGGCAGCTTTTTGCAGATATTCTGCAGGTAGTTGATCAGCTGAGGGAGTGGATGGTTTAAGTTTTTGGATTAGGGTGAGAATTTGTGATGTAGGTACTGGTTGCAAGAGAAAAGGAGGGAAAGGGCTAGTATTAGAGGTTGTGAGAGTTGAGCTATCAGGTGATAGTTGATTTGCAAGTGTTTGAAAGGCCTCTGTAAAAAAGGTATTGAAGGTATTGGCAGTTTGCTTCGGATTCTCATGGTCGGAGATTTGGGGGGTTGGAGTAATTGATTGACCAGGGTGGAGTAGTTTGTTAATGGCTGCCCAAAACTTTTGTGGTTTCTTTTGGTGAGTTTGCTGGAGTTGTAAGTAAAAGGTGCTTTTGTCTGAGAGTATAGCTTTCTTTGTGTTATTTCTCAGCTGTCTAAAGTTTTGTTGATCTACAGGGCTTTTAGTGGTACGCCATTTGGCCCAGACTTTATTTCTAAGCATGATTTTTTTGCTTGGTTTCTCTAGAAAGCCATGGGACAGGTTTAGTCCTAATTCTGATAGCTCGGGTTGGTGCATGGTAGTCAAGAATTGAAAGGAATTTAGAATTAAAGTATCTTACGGCTTCTTCAAGAGGGAGGTATTTAATGGGAGACCAATCACATGTCCTAAGTTCTGTTTGGAAGAGATCAAGGTTAAAGTTTTTATTGGTTCGAGTTGTCCTGAAAGTGGTTGTGGAGGGTATATTGGTCTTATGTCTTATAATATAGGTGAGTGAGTGATCACTTACATCATCTGGGAGGGTCCCTACTTCATATGGATGGAGATGATTGTTTATGAGTATCCAATCTAAGGTACTTTCTTTCTTACTGGGTTTATTGATTCTGGTAGGGGAGGTGATGGTTTGAGAGAAACCAAATAGGTTGATATGGTTAGTAGGGTGTTCAGTGCTGCAAGACTTCCAATCAGTATTAAAGTCACCTAAGGCTATAGTTTCTTGGGGGAAGTTTTGAGATAGGCAGCAAAGGATATCTTCTAGGGTGTTGTTGTTATTGCCAGGAGGAAGATAAATACAGATGATAAATATGGATTTGCTTGTATTTAGCTGAAGTTTAGAAATTAGGATTTCAGCAGTCATGTCTTGAGGTAGTTTGTACTCAGATACAGTGACTTGGAATTCTGCTTTATACAATATAGCTACCCCACCTCCCTTTCTAGCTATACGGTCTTGTCTTATGATATCATATCCGTGTGGTATGACTTCATTGTCTTTAGTCTTGGGTTTTAACCATGTTTCTGTCAAACATAGAATGTCAAAGGAGTGTACTTCTAAGAAAGCATGGAGGTGTGCAACTTTGTTATTTATACTACGTATGTTGAGGTGTGCTATAGAGAGTGAGTTAGGAGGTTTGGTAAGAGTAAGTTTTGTTGGGGGATTGAGGTTTTGGGGTTGAATGGTAGGAGTATTTGTTGGGCCTGGGTTTGGGTGAATATCTCCATCTTTTAATGAGTGGACTTGTATTCCATATCTTGGATTAGGGAATTTAATGAATAGGTTTAGAGACTTCCTAGCTTTTAGATAGATATACCTAATATGGGCTATTCTATGATATTTTACTAGTAGATAGTTGGATGTAGAAGTTATGTTTGCATGGATACTAGAGATAATTATTGATGGTGTAGCAGTTTGCTTATAGGAGTAGTGAAATTGTAAATGTAATGGGTGTTCGTAGGAGGTAAGGAGGTAGGCTGCTGTAAGAGAGGGTAGAAGTATAACTAGAAGTAGCAGTTTTAAGTATGCTGGTGTAGGGAGTTTAGACATTGGGAAGATTTAGTTGCAAGATGGAATGTAGGAGGTAAGAAAGAGTAATAAGTGTGTGTGGAAAAAGGTGAGGGGGGGTTTGGGGAAGTGGTAGTGAGTGTTTAGAGAAAGAGGGAATAGTTGTTGTAGCCTTATACAGTTGATCCTTGAGGGTGGTTCACTAGGAATAGGGAGTGGTTAGCTAATGATTGGATACAAAGGGAAAGAGGGTGTGGTTAAATAGTATAAGAGTAAGAGCACTGGGGGTGGGTGGGAATTGGGGGAAGGGTAGGGGAGCGGAGTGAGCCTGCAGAGCGAATGGAGTGGGTAGAGACAAGTGAAGGAGCAGTTCATGAAAAACAATCAGCAGAACGCTGACTAATGAAGGTAAGTTAGGTTAGGGTAAGTACAGAGATAAGTACTACAATGGTAGTGTAGTGTAGGATGATAGGTAGGTGTTGACAGTAAAAATCCAGGGTAAAGTATGATAGTGTTTAAATCAAATAAAAGTCCTCAAAAATGTAATTCAGAGATAGTATAAGACAGTGGGATAGGCATGAGATAGGAAGGGTAGGAAAAGGGTGCTACCTAGTGGAAGTCTGTTTCAATGCAATTATATGTGGTCTAGGACTAAGGAAGGATATATTAAAGGTAAAAGAAAGGGGGGTTATAATGATGGAAGTAAATGTTAAGTGGTTTACAGGGTAGATAGTGGGTAATGGCTGCTGGCTGTCTAGGTTGGGGGCATGCTCTATAACCTCAGAAACAGTAATTACAATTAAAAGCTTTTACAAACAGGTTTTAGGACACCACATACTTTCTTGCTTCCTTTAGTGTGAGGATACAGAATAGAGGCAGTAAGATGTGACCGCTGGTATTTGGAAGGGGTCCTTTATCACTAGGTGGGTAAATTCTAGAGACTAGTGCAGGATCAGCAAGTTGGAGAGCAAGGTACTTTAGGGAGAGATAGACAAAGTGGGGAGAGACAGAGAAAAAAACAACAGTTAGTCATTCATAATGTAGGTCTAGCAATATTTCTTATGAAGTTAAATAAAACAGTTAAAACATTTATTCATTCTCTCGGCAATGAAGAAACTGGAAAGTATATAAACAGCTAAATACTGCTATAGCATTAAAAAGTAGGTACCTATTGTTTAAGCAAGACACTGCCTGAGGACTCAGGAGGACTGCGAGTCACTTGTCAACAGTAAGCTAAATACATGGTATATAATGCATTAATACTACTGAAGTGTCATTGTATCAGAACAAGTAACATAGCAACTCTACAAGTATCAGGAACAGATATATGATGTACGATGTAGTCCAGGTGGCAGGCGCACCAAGATTCAACAGTAATATATGCTTCATACAATATTATACACTAGTACAGGAATAATCGCTACCTTAGTAGTCCAAATAGGTACTACACTCTAAAATAAACACCAATGCTAACACACTGAATAAGCATTTCACTTCACAGATTCATGCAATAATTTACAATAGTACAGAATAGTCGCTCTCATTAGTACAAATAGGTACTACACTCTAGAATAAACACCAATGCTACCACGCTGAAAGAGCATTCAATTGAAAACATAGAGCTGCTTCATGTGACATCATTCTTTACACTTCTCTGGTGTTCCCAGGCTACATTTACATTCTTTACACCTGATCAGAAACCAGAGCCTCCCTCTAGACAGATCAGCTCCGAACTTTGACATCAAAGACAGTCATAAAATGCTTGACTTAGCTTTCTTACAGCAGAGTGCACTGTTGTTACATTTTTCTAGTTCAATATCCAATTTCACATTTAAGAGACCAAGCCCATGGCTTGCATCAATATTTACAAATTACAGAATTATCTACAAAATTCTATCTGTCTAGGCTGTTAGCCTTTACATATCTTCACACATCTCCCCCTGGAGAACTCAGGCTGGTTTTTCCAGTGACCCTTGAGAAATGTTGCTTGAGAGGGTTAGGTCTATCTGAGTATACCTTATCCCATTCCCTGTCTTAAGAGCCCATCTGCATTGGAATTGCTAATCCCACTGCAGTGCTGCACTGACATATATGCTTGCCACACTAGGCTCCGTTTTAGCAACTTTTCATTTTGCTGGCTGGCTCTGTGTAACCATGTTAGGCAGATGTAATCTGTCACTACAGTGAATTTTCTTCCATACATATAAGGCTAAAGTTTCTACAGTGCCCACACTA
This sequence comes from Protopterus annectens, assembly GCF_019279795.1. NCBI lineage: Eukaryota > Metazoa > Chordata > Ceratodontiformes > Protopteridae > Protopterus > Protopterus annectens. The sequence continues at coordinate 682,688,027 of NC_056732.1, read as the reverse complement.
TGGCTAAACATTCCTTTTCTATAGTTGCATAGCATTTCTCCCTGGGTTGGACCCTATGACCAAGATAAACTACGGGGTGCTCTTCTCCCTCTGAAAAAATCTGGCTAAGTACAGCCCCCACCCCATGGTTTGAGCCCCCACCCCATGGTTTGAAGCATCCACCTGCACAACAAATTATTTGCTGTAATCTGGACTGGCTAACACAGGGGGTCCTCCCAAAGCTTCCTTAAGCTTATGGAATGCCTGCTCACATGCTGGGGTATACACTACCTTATCTGGCCTGTTCTTCCTTGTCAGGTCTGTGAGGGGAACAGCTATGGTACTATAACTGCGGTTGAACTTTATGTAGTACCCTGCTGTCCCTAAGAATGCCCTCACCTGATTTTTGGTAAAAGGAGCAGGCCATGCCTGAATGACTTCTACTTTGGCAGGTTCTGGCCTGATCTTACCACTCCCTACTCTATGTCCCATGTAGGAGACCTCTGCCATACCCACCTGCCATTTGCTCAGCATAATAGTCAAGCCTGCCCTCTGTAATCTGCCCAGCACTTCCCTGACATGTTGAAGGTGCTCTTGCCAGGAATGGCTGTAGATGGCAATATCATCTAGGTAAGCAAGGGCAAACCCTCCTGCTCCTGCAAGGATATGATCTACCAGCTTCTGGAAAGTTACTGGGGCATTTTTCATCCCATAGGGCATCTTTGTGAACTCATAGAAGCCAAAAGGAGTCACAAAGGCTGACCTCTCTCTAACACTAGGAGTCAGGGGCACCTGCCAGTAACCCTTGGTAAGATCAATGTTTGTAAGATACTTAGCCCCTCCCAGGGGCTCTAGGGGCTCATCTGTCCTAGGTATAGGGTAAGCATTTGACTCTGTGTGACTATTTAATTTCTTGTAGACCACACAGAACCTGGTGCTGCCATCCTTCTTTGGCACCAGCACCACTGGGGAGGACCAGGGACTGTTGGACTCTTGAATTACCCCTAGTTCCAACATTCCATGTATCTCCTCCTTCAGAGTCTGTTTGACTCTCTCAGGCACCCTATAAGGGGCCTGCCTAATAGGCCTTTGGGGTCCTGTACCCACGTGGTGCTGCAGCAGGTGGGTGTACCCTGATTTCCCAGTGAACATATCCCTAAACTCCTGTAGCACTGCTTGGATTTCTCGAACCTGGGTAGGAGACAGATGATGGGACATTGCTACCCTTTTCACTGAGGTGTCAGTCTGAGTCTCACTGAGGAGATCAGTCCCCAGATCTCCTTAGACTCCTCCTGCAATCCACTGCAAATGCCCAGCACAAGGGCATCCCTATCATGGTAAGGTTTCATCATGTTAATGTGGTACAATTTCCACCATGTAGTTAACATCACTTATCTTTCTTACCACCTGGTAGGGTCCCTCCCAGGCTGCTTGCAGCTTATTGTGTCTGACAGGAATGAGAACCATTACCTGCTACCCCACAGCATACTCTCTAGCTCAAGCATTTCTGTCATACCACACCTTTTTCTGTTGTTGCACTTCTGCCAGGTTCTCCTGGGCCAAGCCCATGAGTTCCCTGAGCCTTGTCCTGAGGTTTAGGCCATATGTCACAACAGACTCCTTGTGAGGTTCACACTCACCTTCCCACGTATCTCAAATTAAATCTAGAGGCCCCTCACCCTATGCCCATACAACAACTTAAAGGGTAAAAAACTGTGGATTCCTAGGGATTCTCTCTGTAAACAAACAACAGGTAGGGCAAATATTTGTCCCACTCTCTCTTGAACTGGTCTGCAAATGCCCATAGCATGGAGTTAATTGTAGAGTTTAACCTCTCAACAAGACCATTAATCTGGGATGGTACGGGGTGGTCTTCAGAAGCTTCACCCCACAGGACTTCCACGCACAAGCCAGCAGGTCTGACATGAAATTGGCACCTCTGTCAGTCAGTATTTCTTTTGGGAAACCTACCCTGCTGAAAATCTCTAACAAAGCATGTGCCACCTTTTCTGCCTCAATGGAGGATAGAGCCACTGCCTCAAGGTATTGTGTAGCATAATCCACTGCTATGAGGATATACTTTTTCCCTGTGGAACTTGGGGTACTCAGAGGCCCCACAATATCCATAGATACCCTCTGAAATGGCTCCTCAATCACAGGCAAAGGCATCAAAGGAGTTCTCACCTTGTCTCCTGCCATATGTACCTTTTGGCACTGCTTACAGGTCCTGCAGTACCCTGTTACATCTCTGGAAATTCCAGGCCAATAGAACTTCTGCATAATATGTCTCTTTGTACATTTTATGCCCATATGACCTGCATAGGGAATATCATGGGCTATGGCTAGAAGCACCAGACAGTAGACTCTAGGCAATGACAACTGCTGTACCCTCTTACCCTGTAGCCCTCCCTCAGGGATCCATTCTTAACACAGTAACCCTTTGTCCCAGTATACAGATTCCCCCTTCCCTTGAGAATCAGGTGCCTCCCTATCTACCTGCCTCAGGTCTTGTAATGTAGGGTATGATAGCTGAGCCTGTCTCAACACTCTCTTTGTAACCCTTCCCAGCTCCCCTTCCACAGGAAGTCTGGCATCCTCTGACAGTGGTGCCTCACTGTCAGCCTGGGTACTACTACTCACCTCTAACTTTGTAGTCACTCTGTCCAAGGGAACATCAGTACCCACAAGCAGCTGTGGCTCACATTCAGTCTCACTGCTACAGAGTAACTCCTTTCCTGAGGTAACCACCTCACTAGTCCTGGCTGCAAGTATGCAGTCTGTCTGGGTCTTCCCCATGTTACCAGACCCACATGCTTGTCTCCTAGCCTGACTGTGTTTAACTGCATAAGCACATAGTACTGCCTCATCAAATCCTTCCCTATCAGGACATCTGCAGGATGGTAGTTTAATAACATTGTTGTCTCTAGACAACCTACTATTGGCATTTTGTCTTTCCCATTTACTGGCTCTCTTACATTTTGTGCCACACCTTGCCTCTGTGGACATCTGTATGTCACATGGCCCACTGGTTGCATTTAAAACATTTAACCCTAGGTCCTGGACATGTACCTGGACTAGTCGCTTCCCCTGCTACTGGCAGATTCTTTTGGGGCAGTCTGTGCTGCCCACCATGGGTTCCTTTAGACACATGAGCAGTACTGGGAGCCCCTTTCCTGTGCAGGGATGCTAGGTATAGTGCATTGTCTATCAGCTAACCAGATCCTCATATCCTCAGGCAAAGTGCTAAGGGCTTGTTCCCTCACCAAAAGGTCTGCCAGCACTTAAAAAGTGGTGTCCTGACATCCACTCATCCACCTATGAAAATAAGTGCTCAGTTCAGCAACATATTCACACACACATTCATCTGCCTTGCGTCTATGCTCACAAAACTTTTTCCTATACTTTTCAGGTGTTTGCTTAAACAATTCTAACAAGTGATTTTTAACAGTGGTATAATCAAAATATTCACAATCAGCAAGTTTAGAGAACACAGTTACAGCTTTACCACAGAGTAAGGGGGTCAGGAGCCGTACCCAGAGCCTTTGGTCAACATCATACTGTTTATATATCCTCACAAACATATGAATGAAACTATCAAAATGTTCTCCCCCTTTAAACTGTGGAAGAAATTTACTGACCTTTTGTGCTTCTGGGGTCCAGTTTCTCCCTTCCCCATTACCTCCATGACTCTGGCAAAAAGTCAGAATCTTTCTCTCATGCTGCCTCTGCCTCTCCTTTTCTTCATCTTCCAGGCATAGCAGTTTCTCATTCTCCTCAGCCTGCAGACATCTCAGTCCCTCAGTTGCTTCTATTTCCAAATGCCTGGCCACCATCTCAAGTCTCTTTAGCTCCAGATGGATTTTTAAGTCCTCTGTGGAAAGGTTGAGCTGTACATTCTCTGAGTGTGGTACATCTCCACTGCCAGTCTGATCATCCTCCTGTTTGCTGTTTTCTGATGCAGCTGTGACCAAAGACACAATCATATCTGCCTTATTCAGGTTTCCATGCACCAGTCCCCTAGCCTGGCACATCTCTGCCAGCTGGCTCCTTGTCAGCTTTCTGTACTCCTCTGCTGACATGCTGCCTGCTCTCCCTGACTAACTAAGCTAACAAAAGAAATAAAACAATTGTGATCTAAAGTATGTGTGGCTGATTTAGAGTACAAAACACCTTCATTGATCACTGTACACAACCACAGAAATTCACTCTATCCACACCACTACAAGCCAATTAGTATTTGCCACCCAATTAATATGTGGTGTGGATATCCCACCACTACCAAACAATTAATATGTGATGCCCGTGCACTGGCCCAGCAATCAAGGAGCCTCAATCCTCACCACTAACACCAGTGAGGGGTGTCCATATAGGGAAAGAATAATAAATACAACCACAATAAAATACAATTTCCCTTAAGAGCTCACAGAGATCACAGTCAGTCTGGGGCTGTTTTCTCTCTTTCTCTCCAGGTCCCCAATAAGGATCCCTACTTTCACAGCTATAGGGTCCAGATCTCAGCCTAGTGGGCAAGCTAAAACCTCCAGCACCATCTCTGTCCAACCAGTGTTTTGTGTCCCTGCCCAGGTAGCTGACACACACACACACTTTGAGATAACAGTTTATACAACCACACAGACACTCCTGGGGAAGGCTGACAGAGGTTCTCCAGCTGTGCTCCCTTTCTGCCCAATCTAAAAGTTAGTACCAGCTGCCACCACCCACTGATATTAGCTACTCAAAAGCCCTTCTGAAAGGGTGTTCAATTATTAATGTGCAATGTTATTATCCAAATGGTAAGTGTGATTGAACAGTCAAGGCTTATTAGAGAGACTTGTTACAGTATCACTATATACATGCAATGTATTCTAGAGCTTAAATTATCTCTACATAAAACAGCCACAGTTGAATGGTTAAATGTTGTTGTTTGTCTTTCGGCTTTTTCCCGGTAAGGGGTCACCACAGCGGAACTCCGGTCTGCTAATGATTAGCAGTAGATTTATTTACGAAGCGCCGAGGTGCCAGCTCGATGGCCAACCTTCAATGAAGGCATGCCCATTTATGCACACATATCTTTTGAATGTTACCCAACCATGGGGAGGACATGCAGACTCCACACAGAAGGCACTCCCAAGCCAAGCTGAGAAAAGAACGGGAGAACCTCTTGCTGTGAGGTAACAACGCTACCACTGTACCAATGTGGAATATTTGAAAGGTTTAATAATATTTAATAATAAATAATAAAAACACAAGACAGTGCTTCTTACTACACAGTGCTAGTCAAGCGTTCAGAGATCACAGAGAAATACTTAAAATAATACAGTAGCAAAACTTCTGACATCACAGAAAAAAACAAACAAGTCTAATCTTCCTATTTCTTAGCTATTTCTAAGAGAAAACACAGGTCTAAATAACTTACATATAGAACAAAGCAGTGCTGGTGATGTTGGATGTTCTCAAGACAAAATGCTCAGAGCTATCTGATTTTCTCTGTTTAAATTGGTAACACAGAGCTGCTTCACATGACATCAGTCTTTACACTTCTCTGGTGTTCCCAGGCTAATAGAAACTACATTTACATTATTTACACTTAGTCAGGAACCAGAGCAATAAAGGACATTTATACATGCAAATTCTAGCCATTAACTCTGGTCTTAAAACAATTTGCAGGATGCCTCCCTCTAGACATATCAGCTCCGAATCTTGACATCAGTCAGTCATAAAATGCTTGACTTAGCTTTCTTACAGCAGACTACACTGTTGTTACATTTTTGCAGTTCAATATCCAATGCAGTCTTTTCTCATTTAAGTCAACAAGCCCGTGGCTTACATTAATATTTAGAAATGACAGAATTATCTGCAAAATTCTATCTGGCTAGGCTGGCAGCCTTTACCTATCTTCACATGATCCACCAAGAGTCACTTGTTTATAGCCTCAAAATGCCTATCTATGACATTCAAATGTGTCTGAAACTGTGGGCTTCTAGTCCTTCTTTTTCAGCATTTCTCAATGTGATTCATATTACACTGTGCTCCTATACATTTTCACTATCATAATACATAGATTATATATACCACCAGCAAATTCTTACCATTACCTAAAATGGATCTACAGCACGTTGATTAAATAGCCATTATTCCACAAAAGATATATAATACACACACACACACACACATATATATATATATATATATATATATATATATATATATATATGTATATATGTATATCGCACACACACTGACCACCACTGCCACCATTAAAGTTCTAACATACCATTTTTTTTCCTCAAGTTTACCATCTGTGCTTAGAAGTAATGAATGTTACAAAGTAATCAAAGCAGTTGTATGCAACAAGTTTGTTATTCACTGAAAATGGATGAATTTCTTTTGTCATATTATTGCAATTTCTACAGCATGTGGCTTTGAGCAGTATCAGAAGTTTTTGAGAACTGGTTGATCTATCTGTATTTCTTCAGGTTTGAAACAGACTCTTATTTTTTTAATCCTGTATAGGTACATCAGTTATAGTATATACTAAACTGTTCAGGGATACTAAAAAAGGTAACAAGTCATTAGGTCAGTCTTTAACATAAGGGTGTAAGGGTGCTGTTGATTCCACAAGAGTTAATTGTTTAATTATATGTTCCTTATGTTTCCCAGCCAGTTAAATGCATTTTAGTGTTTGGAATGTAGGGAACAGAGCTTTTCTGAAATTACAGTACAGATAAGTGTATAGCTAAGGAAGAAAAGCAGGACATTATAATTGTCAAACTGGAGAACTTATCAACATAAGTCACATAGTTGAGAGAAGACGTGAATGGATTCAGTGTTGTTTCTAACTTCCAGGTATATAGAAATGCTAGAGGCAGATACTGGGCTTCTTAAAAGCAGTGCTGCATTTTACCTGTTTTTTAAAAAAGTATTTATAAAACAACACCAAGAAGAGAATGCAGGGAAAGGTATGAGACTTTCAGAATTTTGAACCTGCCTAAGTATATGGAAAGCTGGTATGCTATTAGTTTTCAGCAGAAGTTTGCCTTTTTTCCTGATAGACCACCGGGACTGGATTTACAGATGAGCAAGGCTCATATGGTGACAATCAGAAGCCCAACTTACAAATCTATGCATTTATTATGCAATCTCCAATCTCCATTATTTTAAGCTGAAACAGTAGTTGCTGAAATGCGCACATGCTAAAAGTATATTACTTACTGGATGTAGGTTAAAATTAGTGTGGTAGTTAGTGCAGAGGGTTAAGAGTATGAGTTGTTAACAATCTCCTTCCTGTGTTGCAGTGTTTGTTTCCCTAAGCCTTCATTTCCCTACTGTGGGATCTTAAACAATTCACTTATCCAGGTACTGCTTTGGGGAATTTGAGTTAGGCTTTTTAATTGTCTCCAGGAATGCATGCCTGGTAACTACCTGTGCATGTGTAGATTGTCATATTTCACTGTAGCTGTGAATTAGTTTTACAGAAGATGAAACTGTATACACACACACACACACACACATATATATATATGTGTGTGTGTGTATAGCAAAGTAAATATAGTAGTATTTCATAGTGGTATATGACTACAAATCTGACAGTTAGCACAGAGGATTAAAGCTATGAGCTATAAATGAACTGCTTCCTGTAGTCCTACATTTGTTTTGCTCAGTGTCCATTTGCTTACTGTGTCACTTTGAGGGAGTCATATAAACAGGCAATTGGGTAGGGTCCTCAGTGGTCTACTTTATTGCATGCCTAACAACTGCCCATGATTATTATTTCTTAGAGATTCACATATTAGGCAGTGAAGCATGCTGGCTAAATTCCTGCATCCCATACATTATTGGTGGCTTGGTAGGGGTTGGTATCATGTCTTTTCAATGCACTCAAATGATGAATTGTTTTTTCATGAAAGAAGTGGAAGATGAAATAGTGTGACCAAGATGGACATAAAGCCAGATGAAAGTCCCCCACCTGTAAATGTAGAGACAGATCTTCCACCTTCACCATCCAGTCCAGAGGTCAGTGGACACATGAATAATAATAATAATGCAAGATGATAGACCTCCTCCCTCTCTCTCAGGAGGAAAGGAGTGAAGGCATGAAGAAGTGATAGATGTACTCCAGTGTCCTCAGAAAGGGTTCATGTTGATCTTAGTCCCTCCCCTGTGAAAATATCTTCACCTGTGTCTAATGAACATGAGACGAGTAGTGATATCTGCAGGGAGGGATCACCTCTGAGGGACTGAAAAAGTTCATGGTAGTCCTGGGCTGATACATTTTAAAAAATGGTGATGCTCAGGATGACGTGTTGGTGGTGAATGTTCATCAGATGAGTGGCAGGGAGTGGCAGATCTCAAATAAAATTCTGCTTGACTGAGGAAAGGAGCAACAATTCACAGGCAGATCCAGAAGGAGTTGTATTGGTGCTGATGATAAGGATGCTCTATTTTTTGTTGAGGTAAAAGTTCAAGGAGGACAGAGAAGTGCTGCCATTGTCAATTGTGTGCACTGAGTTAACAAAAGTTGTGTTTTTTTTAATATGTTTTCTTTCTTTGTCCATTTTTTGCTCCAGTCTGGGATCTGAGATTACCTAAAGGACCACTGGAGTAAGTATTCCAATTATTCAAAGTGTGGGATATTCTTTGGAGAGGAAAGGAAGTACTCCAAGCTATTACTGGCAAAAGCTGATGGTGTTTACAACACTCTTGTTTATTATTCAATATTTCTTCTCTAAAAACCAGACTGTATGATTTCTGCAATGGCATTCCTGATTTACAGTAGGTATATGATTTCATAGATCAAGCTTTTGACTGGCATCTGTCAGTTTTCTTTTGTTCATGTGTATAGTATCCAAAATACTCCTACAGTAAGTTAGTAGTACTTTTTCCTATAGGGTTTTCTTTGTGCGAATGATTTTGAGTTCTGGGTTGGAAAGGGAATGCAGGGATACACAGGCTGTTTTAATTTATGGCACCTTAATAATAGTTTGATGTTACAGGGATTATTTTTTAGCAAATTGTGTGTATTGCTGTTGTTAAAACAAAACATATTTACAGTTATTTATTTTTCATAATGATACAAAAGAACATCCTGTGTTAAATATATTTCCCAAAATTCTTGTCTTGTGTTTACAGCTCTAGTACTTACTGCTATGGACACATAACCTTGTTTTTTTTTCAGAACATACTTCAAAACATTTCATTTTTATGGTGATAGATCAGTGATGGTGAACCTATGACACGCATGTCAAAGGTGACATGTCATGATGTTTTGGGTGACACACCAGCATTCACCAACACCCGAGTCACCAAAGAAAATGAATGAGCAAAATTACAAGAAATATGTGACCCTACACTTATCTATTAAAACTCAACAACAAAAATGTCATTAATTGATGTTAATCAAATCAAACGTGTTCCATATTTTTATCAGTTCAATTCAAAATTACTACTAAAAGTAGGATAATGTTTTGGTGCACTGTTTTAAGCCCAATTATCAGTATGCATATAGTTTTCTCTATTGTATGTCACTGATTTTTCTTTTACTTTTATAATACAAAGCAGCACACATGATTTGACTATATTTTTTAAATAAAGGAATATGTAAACACACCAGCAGAGTCAAGATAGGCATTTTCCATATTTTTGACACACTGAGCCCAAAAGGTTCACCATCACTGATATAGATCATATAAAAACTCATACATAGCTTACTTACTTTGACTTCAATGCTTTCCAACTGTGGTGGATATTGGACGTATCACTTAAATAGTCAAATCCCATTAATTAAAGCCCACATTTTAATAATCTCCATATTCAAAGCACACTTATTACCAGAATGTGCCATCTTCTACAGCCTTTCCCTCTAATATATTTTCCCAGTGCAGTACAGAACACTTTAGAAAAGACCTTCCCACCCACTCCTTTCTTTCAATAGTTTACTTTTACATGCATATTTACACTCTTTATCCAGTAATATATAAACTGGTGTCCAAAATCTATCACATTTGTTATTTATCAATTTACAACACAAGCCTGAGGACAATGTTTTAGTACATATATCTCATACACATTGCAGTTTCATGGTTCATCTATTTTATACACTTCATCAGTCTGTATTACATGCTTGTTTTGAACAAAACATCACTTCATCAATCCATCAGCTTGATGAAGGAAAGTTGTTAGCATATATATAAGATGAAGATGTTATATATGTATATGGGTCTATGTTGTATTATCGAAAATACGGTTCATTGAGCCGTATTTCCGATAATACACTTCCTGCGAAAATGCATTATATCGAAAATGCACTTTTGCGGAACAAAAACATTAAAAAAAATAAATAAAAAAAAAAAAAAACAGTATTATGAAGGGGGCAAGACCCACTGCACCCTCTCCCCACTACTTTGTTATTCTCACTCCAAGATCGCACTACAGTGGGGGAAAAGGGAATATTCCCTTATCCCCACTGTACCACGATCTCAGGAGTTTCCTTAGTTGTACGTATGTATATATATATATATATATATATATATATATATATATACACACACACACACACACACACACACACACACACACACACACACAACATTTTTGCCTTTGTTTCAGTCAACAAAGCACAACAAACGTAACTGTTGGATAATTACAGCATGCTTCTGTCACTTGCTCTATGTAATAAGTTTCCTTACATTGTGAAGTGATCACTCGGGCAAAGCAATTTATAACTGTAAACCTATTATGATAAATATAATAAAATAAAGTAAAATATAGGAAGATTCCTATCTTTTCATCTGGACTCTACTCATTCATTGAACTTTTTGAATTCCATAACATGTTCCAAAAATAATAAATTAACAGATACTAGCAAGCTTTCCTCAAAACTGTTTATCAGTTTGTATCTTCATTCAGATTTCATTCTGCTCATTTTGTCTAAATGAGGAAATTTACACTGTACTGAATGTTTTAAATATTAACAACAATTAAAAAAATGCTCAGAACATAACAATAATACTACATAGCAAAACATATTCAGTTGATTTATTTTCCATATAAATAATTCCATCTGGCTTGCTTTGTAACATTTTCCCACAGTCTCACATTTCAATATGATTAAACTTCAACATGTGT